>NC_135140.1:13097934-13398043 GCF_051014445.1 Colletes latitarsis
AATATAATGCGGCTACAGTAACTTTGTGCAATTGCTGTATATCGAATAACGCGTTTCTTTTTAAAAACGAATCTTCTCGGTAGTTTTTTCTCTGCGTTCTCCATAAAAAGAAGGAAAAGACGTAGTTTGTTCGAGCGCTTGTTATGGAAAATTGAGAGGATCCCGTTACACTCTCGTTATCTCGATCCCCTTAACTCCCATGGAATATTCGTCCTTAAGATTGATATCTCCGAAAGGTGATATTTCGCGCGAGCAAAGCGCGCCAAGAAAATTGTTATCCGCGGGTCCTTCTTCGTATCTATGAATCCATAAATCGCGGAGACCCGTTTGGCTCGCTAAAAATATAAAATAATCGAATTAGGCTTGGATTTCGACGAGAATACTTCCTAGTCGCGTGAGTGACAGACGAAACGTTGGAGCACAAATTACGCGGATGACATGAGAATGTTGGATTCGAATTTAAAAATACGCGGTCGAAAACCAAGAACTTAAACTATCAAATATTTTAGACGTTCACGTTTTCGTCAATTATTTGAATAATAAACGCCAACAATTGAAAGCAGCTTTTGTTTTCACACATTTTCTAAAAAGAATTGCAATAAACTATAAACCAATAACCGAAATTGAAAAAAGTCACCCAACCATAGAATTATCAACCACCAAATAAGTTTGGTCAAATAATTGCGTTATCAACGACAACGCAAACACATTGAACGTTTAAAGATTATTAATAACTGAAAGGCCACTGTTCGAATGCAGTATTTTCAGAGGACCAGTAATGTAAATTGTGTCCATTAACGTGGGCTATCTATGTTGATAAATGTTGTTTCATCGGAAAATAGAACGACGAACAGAAAGGAATCGTCATGATTAATTTGACGCGATAAAGTACACAAACGAATTTCGATTTTGAAAATCGCTGTTGCTGATGCAGCGGTACGTGATATTTCGACATTTATGTATTCGTAATGATCGTCGATCCGAACTGTGATTCCTTTATCTCCGGTTATTTATCGAATACTGGTCTCTGGATTAGAAGAAACTGCAGCCAATACATTAATTGCATTATAGACATTTGTTACGAATTTGCATCTATTTGGTAGCTTTATCATAATTTTTAATATTCAACCTTTCTGCAAACACTTTACTGGCACATCAATAATCTGTTAAAATTTACCGTTTTCGAATTTCTATCTGTACCGCAGGAATACGAGTAACTATCAGTTTTCTTATCGAATTGAGTTAAACCAGTTGGAATAATCAGCTGTCGAGTAGCTGTCGGAAACAGCGTTTATAAACAAACTTTGAATACTACAAACGCGGTTTCTGTGCAAAGTAATTCTCACTTCGTACGACGCATTTAAATATCTCTTGCGAAACTGTTTTTCGCTTTAAATCCTTTTTTATATCTCTGAATAATATCAAGAAGTGTTGTAGATAAATGTTACTACTATTACAAAAGCTATTCGGAGCTTTAAGAATTGTTACAGAATTCTCCTAAAAATATTGCATTTCTTTCGAAGTCTTTTTTATACAAAATTTAACGATTACGAACCGTGCATTTTGTTATTCAAATACTAATGTAATTTTTCGTATTAATTTCTCAAGGCACGCGATATCTTCGGGAAATAAACGATTTATTTCACGAGTCCTTGCAGACAAAAATCAAGGGGAGTTGAATAAACCAAAAAGTTTTGTTCCGCTATGACCGAAACAACACATGTATTGTTCGTTTAAAAACTGACATACATTGCTGATGTACTGTAGTGGAGCTCCATCATGTTGGAAAATAAAAGTTCTTCTAACAGATAATGGGACATTTTCTAACAATGGAGGTTGCTCGTTGTGTAAAAAATAAAAATGGGTCATACCGCGTTAAATCGATCACATTTTCCCTGATACCAGGAACGTTATTTAAATTGAAACGTTGCAATCTAATCGGAGTAGCGGGATTTAATTTAGGGGTTCTAGTCATTATTTTATTGCTTTTAAAACCGTTAAAAAAGCACATGCCTTCGGTGTTGAATGCTTCCACCAATTTTCGCATTCTTCGTAAAAGAATCTTTATTTCTCATTTGATTTTCTTTTATTTTAATAAAGTTTTAGTAAAGCAAAGTTACGATATGGCTTTTCCAATTTTATCGATACAGCTTGTAATATAAAGTGTACTAAGGTTTTAAAGCAATCGAAAGAGAAAAGAATATTCTTTTCTAAATTGTTCGACTCCCGGGGCTCGAGAGATAAATAACGTTATGAATAGAGTAAAAATTTGTTAAAATCATCCGTATCTGAATTTTACGCTTGGTTTTACATCGAGTTCTACTAATTCGCAAATGTACGCTGTAAAATATATTGGAAAATATTACCGTATAGTTTCATAACTATTCGTATACATATGACAGGTATGCAAAAATCTATACTACATATCACAAAAATATACACGTTAAAATATCATGTAGACACTCATTGTCGGGCAGCCATGAATGGATTAAACGGACCAATCCTTTGCGATTAAAGGTAAAAAAAAAAATTGTTATATTTTCCGTTACAAAGATGAAAAGATCACACTTCTTACGCTATTTCTAAAAAGTACCAAAAGAAATCAAAAACTCCCTAACCATTTCATAATTAATTCAAAATAAAAAATGGTACAGCATCTTTTTATTTCGATTTTACGCGATTAATTCTCACACCTCGGCGTGGCCCATCCTTCCGAAACAGTACTAGAATGCGAACAAAATAAAATAATCAGACACGGAACGACCCCGCGAGTTTTGATCAAGTTTTCTCGATTCGAGCCCGCGCAGTGTGTCGTTTCGGTTTCGAGGGCGAGTCGACAAAACGGAGGCAACTAATTACGCGAAACGTAGCGCGAGAACTCGTGGCCCAACTTTCCAGCTCGCAAGAAACATGGCTCCATTAATACTCGCCCCCGCACCGAATGATTCGCTCGCGTGAAATATGCGGTTCGTCCTGCCGGAAGCGGAGAAAGAACTTCGAAAACGGACGAACCGTCGAGGGGCGAATTTCGCGTACGAAGGAACAAAATGCCGGGAGAAGCGACGGTTTCCAACGTGGCCGGAGATCGATCGTTCCGTACGGCGGTTTTGACGCCGCGAAAAATATTATCGAATTTACGGGAATCGAATCGCGAGAGTCTGTATCGTGGCGCGGTCGACTCGAATATCTCGTTCGGTTTAAACGTTCGACTCTACCGATAAGTTCGATGAGCATATTCGTCGCGTGGTACTGTAAGAGGCAAAGTTGCCGGGAGTATCGGAGAAGCGTAATCGTCGTGTCGGGATCGGTGTCCCGGGCCGGATAGTGGTTTTCATCGTACGAGGATTCCGATTCGTCGAGGAAGACAAGACGATTACGTGGTCGTAGAATGCAGCGGGGAAAGTTTAGTCCGACGGTTGCGACGCCGGTGGAACGTGTAGCTACACGTAGGTAGCTAGCATACTCGCGTGGCTCCCCGGACAGGAGGCGGAGTCAACGGATAGCCCGGCAGTTCAGTTAATATGCAGTTAGTACGTCATTTGTTTCTCGCCGCTGGGAGGGCTTATCGTAATCTCTGGCGTCACGGCTCCCCACGATCTCTCGCGTTAGTCCAGCCAGTTCGGTCACTCGTACGGCGTCGTTTCCTGCCGATCAATTCGCGACCATCGCGAATTTTACGCACCGCGAAGACCGTCTCTCCGTCGAACCTACGATGTTGATACTAACGAATTTGGTAATTCTGCCTCTGTATAAGCGAAGCTGGTGCCTGTGGCGCAGACGAGAAACGAGTTTTCGTATTTTGTTGACGCTCACAAAAAATACGAGTAAATTACAGAGAGGGTCTGAGAGGTTTTGCCTATATCGAAACACAGGCGATGTTTAAGTTTGCTTATACTGAATCGGTATTCTAGTTCCAATCTTTACGACTCTTAGAAGTTATGGAATTAAATACTGATTCAGTATAGGCGAACGTGAGCATCGTCTGTGTTTCGATACAGGCGAAACGAAGTGGACTCAGGTTTCTCTATACTAAATCGGTATTCTGGTTTCGACCTTTACCTCTCTTAATAGAAATCGCAGAATGAAATACTGATTCAGTATAGGCAAACGTGAGTAAACGTGAACGAAGAGACCAAGGGACAGCAAATCAATCATAGAAAAACGTGTTCGTGGAAACCAGTCACATACAAGAAGCAAGCAGGATGATAATTGTCATAAGATTAATTAGACAAGTGCAAAATTAGTATTATAGGTGGTAATTACATTTTTCATTGTACAACATTCCTCTTTGGAAGATATCGAAATAACTTCGTTTTTATTGGAAGCTTAGTTTCCACGAAATGGATGAAAAATCTTTTTTTTATCTCTCGAACCGATTACCAAAAATATTAAATTGCTGCTATGACTTGAATCCTTAACCACGCTAGTATCAACACGAATTTCAATAGATGCGATAGACGTGCGCCAACGTGCCGGACTGCGATCCGGAATATTCCAGATTTAAATCATGGAAATTTTATTCATTTCTTTTTTTTCCTTTTTTACCCCTCAGTATCAAATCTCTTCGCGTGTCACATCAAATTAGATTTTACATTTCTCGTGAAAATATTCGCATACGAAAAACTCAAATGGAGAAAATACTATTTCTGTATTGTTTTCTTACAATAGATTTATCTAGATCCACGTATACTTGATGCAGTATAAATTTTAAAATAAAAATTTCTGATCCTCCACTTTATATCTGGGATTATCATTTGATTCGGTATCTGTATAATATTTATACTCCATATCTTCCAAACTTTTCGTGAATATTTCCACAATTGAGATTCTAAAAAATGAATTTCAGTTTAGCGACTCGTTGCGCGTCTGATTTCTCATTTTCTCGTAGTCCGAAATTCAAATCAATCGGGAAAACGTACACGCGACTCGTCGAACGATGAAACCTCCAATCAAACCGTAATCCCGTCGTGGCAGCTGTCCCCGAAGGTACCCCCTGTTATTCGCGCGAACGCGACTTTAGCGCGTTCAAACTTCTCCGCGCTTCTTGGCGCTAAGCGGAAGCCAAAAAAGAAGAAGAAAAAAAAAGGAACGAAACGGATTCGGCGGACGAGAGAAGAATGAGAAGGAGAAGAAAGCGAGTTTGGCGGACCGAGGATTCTGGGGCTCGAAGAAATCCTTGATTAGATGTTCCCGTCAAAGGAACTCTTCGCTTTCCCGAGTGTCGAAGAAAGAAAAGCGAAGGGAACGGAAGGGAGTAACGGAGACGACGGATAGCTGATGGGAAAGAAAGATCGGAGAGGGTCTGGGGGAAGAAAGCGAACGGAGGCGGCGAGACGAAAGGAAGGAGCAACGAAAAGAATCGGTTTGGAGAGCAAATTAAAAATTGTTCCAGTCTGCGAACACCGAAGAATCGAGGATGGTAGACAAGGAAGGGGACGAAGGAGACAGCGTTTTAATCGAAGAGGGCTTGGAAGGGATTTCGCCTTTTCGAGAATAGAAAGGAACGACCCCAGTCGGTTTAAGATACATCCCATCCTATTTCCTGAGGTCGCACCGGCGACGAAGACCAGTTATGGATGTTGAAAATTCAATTACGCGGGATTTATAGCTGCCCGCGCTGGGCATATTTATTATCGCGGCATTTCCTTCCAAGCTGGATATCGTGTCGTCTGTTTCAGCGTCACGGAACTGTCCGGTATCGAGCACCGCGTGGCGAGACGTTGTTCTTTATTTCGCAAACCGGGAGGAGATTCGTCGATGATTCTTAAAATGAACCCCGGTGAAACGGACGTGATTCGTAAGTTCAACGTTTCTACCCATCCCAACTATTTAGCGTACACCAGTATACAGTAATGATTCATAACCCTTAAATGGATTATTGAGACCGCTGTGACCCTCCACAAGTTTAAACTAATATTGTATAATATACAGGGTGTTCGGCCACCCCTGGGAAAAATTTTAATAGAGGATTCTAGAGGCCAAAATAAGACGAAAATCAAGAATACCAATGTGTTGATGGAGGCTTCGTTAAAAAGTTATTACCAATTAAATTAAAAAATTTCAAATCGTTCTGCAAAAATTATTTTCGGTTGCGGGGGTCAATTACAATCATTTCTGGTGAATACACATACTTTCGAAATCCTACCCACTTTCGAGAAAAAAATTCGAATAAGTGCTGAAAGTTTTGGGTGAAAAAAAAAAAGACTTTCGAATCGTCTTGGAAAAATTATTTTTAGTTGCAGGGGTCAATTGCAAGCATTTTTGGTCAACAGACATACCCGCGAAATCCTACTCAGTTTCGAGAAAAAAATTCAAGTAGGTGGTGAAATTTTCGGCGAAATTAAAAATTTTTAATTCGTTCTAAAAAAATTACTGCCGATTGCAGGGGTCAATTATAATCATTTTTGGTCATTACACATACCCTCGAAATCCTACTCAGTTTCGAGAAAAAAATTCATTACCGAAAATTTCATGTCTGACCATACCGTTGATATGTTTCACTGAAATTTCACGCGTATGTTTAAAACACCATAACTTCTGCACGGATTGGACGATTTTAATGTTTAAAAAAACAAACTACGCGTATTTTGATGGAGAATATGTACAACTCGCAAAAATATCCGAAAAGTTGATCCTTGACCCCGCAAAATGAGAAAAACCCCATAAAAATGGTCTAATATTCAAACAACCATAACTCCTACAATAGTGAATATATTTCAGTGAAACTTTTTTCTGAAGTAATACTCATAAGTACCTATAAAAATTATTACAATACTTTTCTATAGGACGTCAAACAAAATTATTAAAAATGAAAAAAGAATTTGTAAGAAAAATCGACAGGGGGTAGGTGCCTAAATTTTTCGACGGGGACAAAAAATTTCAAATGGTTTTGGAAAAATTATTTTCGGTTGCAGGGGTCAATTACAATCATTTCTGGTCAATACTCGTACCCTCGAAATCCTAACCATTGTCGAGAAAAAGATTCAGTACGGGCGGAACTTTAAACGTTAATAACTTTTTAACGAAGCCTCGATCAACAAATTGGTATTCTTGATTTTCATCTTATTTTGGCCTCTAGAATCCCCCATTAAAATTTTTCCAAGGGGTGGCCGAACACGCTGTATATCAATTGTAATCATCTTTTAAAATGTTTTGAAGGAAAGTTGATTTCCATTTACCAATTTGCCAAAAATCAACATCAAGTAAAATAATTCAGTTGATACTCCACTTAAGGGGTTAAAGCGAACCTCAGATGTGATTCGTAAGTTGAACATTTCTATCCCAACTTGGTTGATTCCCCCTTGGAGCCCAGCGTATCGAGTGTCCACTGGTGTCGAGTTTCTCCTCCGCTGTACGAAAGATGAACACGCCAATCCCGGTAGCAGTGTTCATCTTAAGAATCATTGCTGTACATCGACCACCGTGATAATCGTACTTTTTGGTTACAGGAACGAGTCGCGGAAACAAAAGGAAAACGCGGGAATTACCGTTATTACGCGGTTCCAGTGTTACCCAGGGGCGGTTGAATGTTTTACACCGTTCAGCTGATTCGCCGAGTCGCGGCATCCTTTTTAAAGCTGTCGTAATCCCCCGTTAAGCGCGGGGTAATAAACTCCACGGTGCTCATTAAGAGCGCCCAGGCCTCATGCTCTTTTTGTTCGCCGAGGCCACGGGATGTATTAACGCTAGCAATAAATATCATCCTTATCGGCGACGTTTCGCCACCTTGTTATCGCGTATTGATTTTCTACGTGGCACCGGGGGTACCGAAACGCGTGTACGAGGCTACGAGCCTTCGATGGACGTTTCTAAGGTCCGAGGAACGCGGCGCGGAAAATAGAGGTCGAGATCCAAAGCGTTACTGCGACGATTGCTTCGGCGTATGTACTGTGCTGAGCCATGCGGAAGGAATTCGAATTTTGATTGGCCGATAGCGGATTAGTCACGCCTCTACGCACACACGCGTTTTCGATCGTCGTTTATTATCGGTCGAAACGAGCGCATCTATTAGGTGGTTGCATCGGAAACCCGGCTGCTTTTAAACGTTCGTTTCGTAAAAGCTTGTTTGGGGTCGCATTAATCAAAGTATTTTCCCTCGGACGTCACAAAAACTGAATCCCCCGTTGAAAGAATGCCCTATCTTCCCACGCTATCCACTCGTCAACCCACTTTTGGACTTGCTCGTAATTATGAAAGCGTGTATCTTCCAAGGCGCGTCGCGTCAAGCGATAATCGCTTTAATTTTAATATTTGCCATTCTTCGTTGCGCACCACGGAGACAATTTGTCTGAAAGGATCCTATTAATAAAAATATTGTACAAATTTTGTTCACCTTCTTACGCGTAATTATGTACCGTAATTTTCTCGATATTATCGCTTGCCTCGAAAATCTCAAAAATTTGTTTTATTAAGCTCTTTTCGGGGGAAAGTTTGCCAACGCCTGCGTCAGATAAACGTCAGCAAGTTCATGTGATATATGTTCGTTTTAAAAAACCGCCTGTCCGTTAATCCCAGTAATCTGACTAAAAAATTGTGCATGTTTGGCTTTCATGGTAATTTTCTATCAAGGCTTTGTGGCTGTACGAATAGTACGTCGCAATTAATTAAAAGTCACAATTATACGTCTCGCGAAATAAATGTTTCTGGTCGTTGAGGTTTACGCTTGGAACCGATTATAATTGTTATTTTTAAAGATGATCCGGTAAGCTACTATTTTTATGGCAATTTATTGCTATATTTATTGGTTCTATACAAGCACTCGCTTCCTGGAGATATGCATATGTATTTATACACCCAACGTTTCTCGACCAATTACTGATCCCCTTCAGGGGCAACGCTATAATTGTGCTTCGGTATAGTGGGTTATCTGCCAAAATCGTGTTTCGAGATACTCAAAGTGGAAATATTCTTTCGTTCAGAACGCGGCGATATTGATGGGAAGTATATACAATCGATACTGTATAAACTTCATTTTTAATAAAGAATAAAACGAAAGCAAGCGAACCAATTATTTTACTTTCGTTACAGAACGAATTTCTATACTCTTTTCTCAAATATTGGGTTTTCCTATGAAACTACACGTGTGCAATATCTCGTTAAAAGCACATTCGAACAGGCATAAACAATAGAAATTATATTTTCAGCTTAAATTGGTGCCAAGTTATCTGAATAATAGAAAGAAATATTTATAAATGTAGAATATTTTTTTAGTATTATATGCAAGTCGTAATCTTAACAGTGCTTGCTCTCTATTCGTATAACGAATGATCCTAAACCAACCTATAATGCATCTATTAATTACTTGAATAAATATCTTTCAAATCCTTAGGTATCAAACATTTCTCCACCAATTTTACAGATACACGTACGCTGCAAACTTTGTACTCCTCTTTAGTGTGCTCGTACTGCGAGTATACCACCATAGTGTGGTCTTTGTACCAAGCAAAATACCATTCTCCTCCAGGAGTGCAGCATAAATTCTTGCGCTTTCCAGCGTTTAAGGCAGCTCCAACAATGAACAAAATGAATCACAATTATGATCCCATTTTAACTCGCCTTACGTTACGTACTTTGGAGCTACAAAGATTCCTACTGATGCAACCTAACTCCGCAGACTTGTTAATAGTTGTATCTTCTATACTGACACTGATGAATTTTAATATTTGGTAATGATTCATATGCAGTATGCCTTGTTAAATGAGTTGTTCTTTGAGAGAACAAATATATTGGCACAAAATCGCGTTTTTTCTATAAAGTTTACTTCGAATTAAATCTGAAACACTTTTCGAGACGCAATCGCATCGTAAACAAAGAGATATCGACAGATATATATATGTAATACAGGCGTATTTTTATGGGCAAACGAGAGCTATGGAAAATAGAAAAAGAGAACTGGTATCCAACAATTGAACAAACGTAACACGCAAGTTTGCTTTGACAACTTTTATACAACGTATAAGTTTATATATTTGCTTTCTAAAAGAAAATATTTCAGTTATACGGAAATACATGAAATTTCTGAAACTCTAATAAAATCGTTTATCTAAATTCTGTAATATTATAGAACTTCCGTGAGCTACATTATGAAATTTATATATTTCGACAAAAATGAGGGAAAATATTAGAAAAGGAGATAATTATGACAAAACATATAGAATTGACCACTTTGGTAGATTTAAATAAATGCGTACTAACGTTTGAATATTATATAGTACAATCGAATCAGGAAATCAGTTTATACTAACGATAGAAACGAAGAAAACGAAATATATATTCCAATTATCTGACTTAAAAGGAACGTAAAAATAGCAAATGACAAAAAAGCAACAAAGTATTATAAATAGTCATAAAATGAAAGTAAAATAGAGGAGGAATCTTACTTGTGTAGTCGAGGATTCCTTCTTACAGGCGGTCCAATTAACGACAAAAGCTTTGTAAATATTATTGAGTCCATTGAATAATATTCACAGAACTATTCAAGACGATTCAAGAGTTTCTCGTGAATTAAATGAAATTTCCCTAATAATAATCTGTTACTGAACGTCGAGTGAACATAGCAACGCTTATTTGTTTTCTTCTTTTCTCGTTTCCGGTACAGCAGAGCGCAATCGAGGGCCTCTGCATTCAAAATCCTACTGCAGCGGAAGGCAACTGCTAGTATACGCGGTACATTCGAGTCCTACTTGAATAAACTATTCGCAAAAGTGAAAATTGTGGACGGCGGTTAATTTGTTTCAACAGTTGAGTGGCAAGAAAATCGCAGCTATACAGGGTGTTCGGCCACCCCTGGGAAAAATTTTAATAGAGGATTCTAGAGGCCAACATAAGACGAAAATCAAGAATACCAATTTGTTGATGGAGGCTTCGTTAAAAAGTTATTAACAATTAAATTAAAAAATTTCAAATCGTTCTGGAAAAATTATTTCTGGCTGCGGGGGTCAATTACAATCATTTTTGGTGAATACACGTACTTCCGAAATCCTACCCACTTTCGAGAAAAAAATTCGAGTAAATGCTGAAAGTTTAGGGTGAAAAAAAAGACTTTCGAATCATCTTGGAAAAATTATTTTTAGTTGCAGGGGTCAATTGCAAGCATTTTTGGTCAACAGACATACCCGCGAAATCCTACTCAGTTTCGAGAAAAAAATTCCTTAACGAAAATATAATTTCTGGTCAGAAATGTATGCCCGAATTTTCATGCGAATCTTTAAAACGTCATAACTTCTGAACGGATTGGACGATTTTCATGTTTAAAAAAGCAAACTACGCATACTTTGATGGACAATATGTACAAATCGCAAAAATATTCGAAAAGGTGGTCTTTGAGCCTGCAAAATGAGAAAAACCCGTTAAGAATGGTCCAATTTTCAAACAGCCATAACTCCTACAATAGTAAATATATTTCAATGAAACTTTTTTCTGAAGTAGAGCTCATGGGTACCTACAAAAAAGTATTAGACAACTTTTCTATAGGACGTCAAACAAAATTACTAAAAATCAAAAAGGAATTTTTAAGAAAAATCGACAGGTAGGTGCCTAAATTTTTCGACGAAAAAAAAAATTTTTAATAAATTCTAAAAAAATTATTTTCGGTTGCGGGGGTCAATTACAATCATTTCTGGTCAATACTCGTACCCTCGAAATCCTAACCATTGTCGAGAAAAAAATTCAGTACGGTCGGAACTTTAAACGTTAATAACTTTTTAACGAAGCCTCGATCAACAAATTGGTATTCTTGATTTTCATCTTATTTTGGCCTCTAAAATCCCCCATTAAAATTTTTCTCAGGGGTGGCCGAACACCCTGTATATATCCGAGCCCCTAATTCGTACACGACTCCTTATAATACGAAGTGGTCCTTCAAACTTCACAATTTATTTTTAACTAAACAACAACTGGCTCTCTTAAATACGGCGTACCACGTTTCAAGAAGATGTTTTCTCTCTACTTTCCTTTTCTTTTATCCTGCTATCTTGCTCATTTTTCATAACAGCGTACTAAACAACGTCTAAATTTTCTTAAAAAACACGTATACGTGTATTCGTGCTAATGGCTTCAAATATATTAGAATTTATCCTCTGGGTAGGACTATATTCTCAGACATTGATTATGCAGGTTGTAAAATGACAAATATTCCACACGAAGAAATAACTAATCAGCAAGAAAATCCTAGATCCTAGAGAAAAAGATAGGAAGACATTAGACGCGCAGCCATCTACCAGTTTTGCCGACAATATTTACAAAATAATTCTGAAAGTATCTCCCTTACCTAATGCCAAGAAAAATAGAACCGAGAGGAACAAGAAAATTATATTTTTTTAATAATTCCAAAGAAAACCTTAAGTGTTCCGTACTAGGGGAACTCTCCCAATTAAAATCGTACATAACGATTTGCTTTCGTTCATTTTATAAATCCATATTACTACCATCCAATCGTGCATCGGAAATTGCAAAAATTGGCAACTGATAGTTCATAATAACAAATAGCAATAACGTTGTACGTTTCCCCCGGTGACGTTCGAGCACTGGTCGTTTCGCGTCGTCTCTCAGGCCGGGTTATCCGATTTTCGACGTCATTTAGTTAAATCCCCGGTGTGTCGACGACGAAGAAGACACGGGTATAACGGCTCGCGGAAGGAAACCGGGAGTCTGAACTTGGAATGCCCGTCCGGCGATACCGGGGATCACGCGAGGCAGAAGTTTGAGGAACGAAAAGAAAACGGGCGAAACTAATTTCAAAGCTGTTACGAGCATTACGAGGGTGTATGTCCTCGACAGGTAGACTGACGTTAGCGTATCCAGAGACGCGTGCATTTAGTCTCGGACGCGGAGGCGAGCAGCTCGCGGCGGGTACCACGGGACAAAGCGACCGCGTGGGAGGGGAGGAAGAGAATCCGGAACGAAGACCGCGGAGAGAGGAAGTTCCGTTTCGCGACGTTTAGAGATACACTCGGGGTTAAATCTATTCGGAGCCGAGGAGGACTACGAGACGCCCGGATGGAAGAAAAGAGAGAAAACAGGTGAGCTAGTTAAATCGGAAGAGAGGGGGGTTGGAGGGAGGGGAACGGGGAGGCCGAACAGAACAAAATGGAAAGAGCAAGTGTAAGTTTGGACAATAGTTGGTCGTCGTAGAGAGAGCGCGGGGGGTTGGTTAAAAGAGAGGAGAGGATGCGAGAGAGGAGTCAGCTGAGCGAGACCGCCGAGGGGAAACCGGCGAACCCTCCTCCCCGAGACTGAAATACTAAAGCGAGCTTAAGTGCGTTGCCATAGGGACCAGCTGGAATCGAGGGGCGAGAGAACCGTGGATGGGGTTGCCGCGAGAGAAGGCTGCTGCGCCACGTCCCGTCTATGTCGCGTAGTTTCCGAAACGCGCTAAACCGCTCGGAAGTAGCCAACGTCGAGATTCACCCTCGCTTCGTCCGACACGCGATTCCAAAACGCGGGCACGACGAGAAGCGAGCTCGGTCGCGTGGACGGCCGTGTACCCCGAAAACCCGGGGAGGAAACGGAACGCCGTGCATTAAATCCATTACGCGGCACACGCGTCGCTACCAGTAATCTAGAGAGATCGAGAGAAATCCTACTCCGGAAGTTTCCGCCAGGAGGATCCTCCGCCGTCGAGCCTATTCGCCCTGAATATTTCACGTCGCCTTTGTTGCGCCGCGGTTAGGCCGCCATCATAAATATAGAGCGATTCTCTCGCTAGGAAACCTACCCCAAGGTTACTTTTTAATCTTCGTACGGGGCCTCTAGGAAAATTCACGTGGATTCTGCGGCGTGTAAACATTGGTAATCTCTGTTACGCTCAAGTAGGGTGACTCGCGTAAAATGGTAAACCGAGAAGCGATATTTGACAATTATTTTACAGCGTAAGGGTTTCACTTATTCCTTATGTCGACTAAAAAATCGAACGACACTTTGTTCCTAATAGAATAAGAATAAGAATTCCTGCGAAAAGAAGTTGCGTAATTCCAAGACGATAAAAGATAATTTAAAGGTGGTACGCGGTAAATAAAACGCGAAGAATCGCTGATACGGACACATATTTTCCGATACTTCTTCGCTTTGCGAAACCAGGTGGTAGCCAATCACTCTCAGGTGGCCAACAACTATACTGTTTACCCCTGTTTCATCCAGCAGGGTAGGGCGTACATTGCGCAATTTATTATTTGCAGCGCATGCCGCCGCACGTCCGTAACAATACTTCGTAAGTCCGTAATTTGCATCTCGTTGCAGATGTATTTCGTGTCGTTCGTGTATCAGCTCGCTGGCACGGTCGTTAAACGAGTTTCCTCTTTCCTCGTTTCTCCCTTTCTCACCCCGTCGCCTACTCGAGAACGCTGCTACAGCAGCAGAGCGCTGCCTTTTCCATTCCCCTGGCCGTTCCACAGGATTTCTCTTGGCAGTTGACGCTGCAGTCGTCCGGGTAAAATAAAAATTTGATTATTCGCGACACGATTGGCTGGGTGATAATTGCGAGGGACGGTGGTCCGCTGCGGTTGACGAAAGTACGCGACGACTGGCAAACAGGGAAACTCGTCGTTGAGATACCAAAGTCCAAGTACGATCTTTCTTCCGGAGTTTGGTACAGGACACGAGGCCTGTTTCGCTTCATTTTACAATTATCACTATACGCACTGATCGTTTAATAATACATTTACCGAGAAAAGTTGGGAATTGCTATATATCCTTCATCTTGTATTCCTTGGAGCCAAAACTAGCGTGAAGAGCAATGAGTTTAAGGTTTCCTTATCGTTGATAGGACTGAGAAATGGCGTTCGAAATATTGTTCACTGTTCGAAAATAATCGTACATTTGTCTGTCCATGACGTAACAGCAAAATGCAAATTGACTAGTCAAAATGGGTTCCACGAGTCTATTCTAGGTTGTTAGGGCTCGACACGGACTGGAATACGTCGATACCGCAGAATATTGCACGATTCGAAGCCGTCTACGATATTCGAAGGACCATCCAATAAATGGGAACAACTGCTTTCTCGAAATACATATGTTACAGTCACGGTTTGAATATAGCGAACAGTTACGTTCTCTGGCGAGCGTATACATTTACTAATTTCCGATACACCTACGTCAATGTAATAATATTTACGAAAATCAAGAATATCAATTTCTTGACTGAGGCTTCCTTAAAAAGTTATTAAAAAATTTCAAATCATTCTGAAAAAATTATCTTTGGTTGCATTTTCGTGAATCTCCACGCTAATATACTTGATCGTTACGATATTGCACGACGAAACATTACAAATTTTTAAATGTTCTAGAATTAAATTCTAGAATCAAAAACAATTTTATTGTGAATATTACTTTCCCACCGCTTCTAAGGTAAATAATTATGCATTTCGGATTTTGTAAGATCCGTAGATACCCTCTGAAAGACTTTCGTGGTCAGACAGGTCCAAAATTCGACAATTTCTATCGCTGTTCTTCCACCGTGACGTAAACATAGAGATCGCCGCGTGAGCTCGGTATTTAAAATAACGATTTTTGCTTTCCTCTAACAGCGAGTACGAAACACGTTACCGGCGCATTAGTCGATGCACACACGCCCCTAAGTACTCAACCAGTACAGACCGTATTAATACGCTTTTGACGCGCGTGTCGCGCGAAACAAAGAGCGCCGGAGCGTTTAAACAAAAGACGAAATTTATAGCCACGTCGTTTCTCGACCAGCTTCGAGAGTCCTTCGAAGAGCTTCGCGGCAGGAAAAGGGTGAAACCTTTTTTTCCACGAGACCTCCGCGCCTTTCGGTTTCTGTTTCGCCTTGAAGCGTAAATAATTGGATGCGTTAAGGGGGTAGGGATTTCTTTGCATTCTTGGGGAATTTATTCCAAGCAAACGGTACATCCGAGATTTCTACACGTTCTTTTTCACGTCGACACAATAATGTCGATGATAGTGTTAATTAAGAACGGATAGGATCACTCTGATTTAAATTAAACTCAGCAAATTAAAATTCTTTTATAACCATCGTATGGAATCTCGTGGCATGGAAATAATTTTAATGCCTTTCATATCAGCGAAACGATAGTGTTTGAGCCACGTTAATAATCGTACCAGGGTACGAAATCGATTTATTGGGAAAAATATTTTTCAACCTTTTTATTGAACAATGTTGGCAACGCTCGATGGTAATTGGAAGTATTATTGTTAAAACTGTAGAGTGATTTTTCTCTGTTCGACTGTTGCTGAGTTAATTCGAGTTGCAATACGATATTTTATCCTGTAATCCCAGTCATTGATCACAATAATCAAAAACGAGTAATGTCTGATATATAGAGTCCCTTGTGGAATAAGTGGAATGCTCGATACAAAGTGGAAAATTACTGTTTCATTCTGTATGTGTCGGCTGCAGCTCATCAGTAAGGCCTATGCATAGATCCTGCCGTAGACACAACGTTATTAATTGTTTGTAGAACAGTTACCAGTAATCGATAGATTATTAGCACGTTAAGTAGTTTAACAAATTGTTCGATCGTATGATAGCGTTGTGTCTAAAGGCAGAGGTTCTGCTGGGTGAGCTTACTGGCCACTCCAACTAGCAAATCCGGAATGAAACGCAGTAATATTTCTCTTTGTGCCAAATCTACAATAGGATATCGATTAAGTCTTATGTGGGTCACCGGGTACCTGGTTGACCATGCCTAAATTCCCTTTAACGATGTCTTGTGGTCTTGTGGTCTCGTGGAAATGCCGCGAAACCGTTCTTAGTCTCCATTCTTCGGATCTACGTACCGAAAATGAGCTTCGAATTTATTTATACGCTCGCTGAACAATTACGATGCCCAAATACTCGTATAAGCGCTGTCGAATCCATACACAGGCAAATCTAGACAGTTGTCTTGAAGTTCCATAAATCGTACGAGAAATTATTTATTTTTTATTACAGGTCGATAAATTGCGATTACACATCATATAGATCGCGTCACGTAGACCATTGAAAATGTTTTTAAGATAGTATCGATATTTAACAGATTATATAATCGAATTTCATTTTATTAACAGAAACTAAATGAGTTGTATGATTCATGGAACTTATATATACGATTTGAAAACGTACACAGTTAAAAAATATTGCTCGCTCGAATGTAATAATTGCAAAGGTACGAATACCCGCGTCACTGTAAATATTGAAACGGTAAAAGTGCTTTGAAAACAGACACACGACCGCAAAGGGTTAACGAAGCTACTTTGCATCCTGGACATTTTTTTTTTTTTCGAACGATCGTTTCATCCGGCTTAATTTTCGATTTTTTCACTCTCTTTGCCCCCGCCTCGTTTGGCTCTCTCGCGGTCCTCTTTCCCGATCGATGCGCCGTTTGGCTCTCTAAGCAGCGGAAGTTCAGGGGTGCACGGAAGAACAGGGGATGCAGTGGGAGGTGGAAGATCGTCGGACGGAAACTAGGCGGGCTCGGCCAGCTGCAATACCGCGATACACAAACTTATTGGTGAAACTCGCGAAACTTCCGCGAGGCTTCCGGAATTTCAAGATGGCGAATATCCGCATAGCGGATTAGCCGGCGAATACCAGCGCGAGATCGAAAGAGGACCGTAGCGCGGGAACAAAGCGAAAGGGGGAGGCTTTTCGAATCGGTTTCGGAAGCGCGAGAATATCGATTGCACCGATACACAGTAAGGAGCGAAACTGAACACACGTACATTTTAACAAAAATAATTTTTTATTCAATATCTGCATGTAGAATACGAAAAAAACAAAATACTTATTATCTACAATCTTTTGGTTTCTCAAAACAAATTTGACGTTGGCGATACCGTTATTATTTCGCTTCTTACAATTTTTAGTCAACATTTCGGAATTTGGTACACTTAGTATTTCGTTTATAAACCTTTAACCTTGATATCGCATCGATATAACGTCGTGAAACCATTATCTAAAGATATAGAGAATAATATCATTTTCCAATTAAAATTGAGTTTACCAACGCAAGTAATTGCTCGAAAATTGTTGTATATAAAATACGGAGAAAATGTTATGAAGTCCCTGCACCTTTTGGAGGCCGTCCAAAATTATTATCTTAGCAGGACGAGGGGAGATTGACAAGGTACATTACTTCAGAAATTGCAACGACGGCATTAATGACTGCAAAGCTATTAGAAAGCGATGTTGGAAAGGAAATTAATAAGTGGACAGCAGAGTGGACTCGAAGAGCATTAAAAGAAGCCAATTTTACGGCAATTGAGAAGAAAGAGAAAACCTGCCCTATCAAAAATAAATATAGTGCTCCCCTAACAACAATAAGTATTCTATTACGCCAGAGTGTTACGAAAATGCAGTATTAACTATATCTAAACGTATGGGAGCAATTATGAAGGTTAAATAAACGAAATATTAAGCGTAAAAACTGACAATGCGAAAGAAAAAACTTGTACGAAGCGAAATAATAATGGTATCCGGAAATGTTAAGTTTGTTTTGTCGTTTTCGTATTCTGCATGGAAGCAATGAATAAAAAATTATTTTTGATAAAATGTCGTATGTTCAGTTTTGCTCCTTACTGTATCTCGCCCGGGGCTTTTCGAATGGGCGTTTTATGGGTCGGGGCCGGGCAGAGCCGACGAATTACCGCGAATCGCGCCTATTTGTAATTGCCGCGACAAAATTCGCCGGGATTCGTTTCGCGCGCTATTAAGGTTGTAAATGGCACCGGTTAATTAGGTCGGCCATCTGACGATTCGATGCGAGGAAATTCGAGCTCGGTCGCGATAATGAACCGTATTAATTGTAAACGTCGCGCAGGCGTTAATTATTCAAGTAGGGATCCGCGATAGCAACGTACCGCGTTTTCCCGCGCCTCCCGCGACACGTAAAACAGAAATTGTAGTCGAAGGAACGAACAGTTTTTTAACTCTGTGGCCTCGTTCGACCGACACGAACATTCGTCGCTGGTCTGCCCCCTTGTCTCCCCCCTTACCGCCCATCCGGAATCAACGTATTCGCGAGGAACGAGGGCTGGGTGAAATTTTTACCGTCCTTTCGGCTGATTACATTTCTCCCCGCCGACGAGGAATACCGAGGTGCCTCTTTTCCCCGTCTCTGGCTCGTCGATAACCGGGCTAGTTTGCTTTACTTTTCTCCTATTACCGCGCGGGACCGTTCTCGACATTCCTCCCCAAGTTCAAGGTTGCGTTCGACCATCGAGGCGATAGAAAAAAACGTTCGAAGATATTCGAAGAGGAACGAAATGTATTTTAGAAAGCATTCGAATGCTTTGCGGCGGCTCTCTGGCGTAGGAAGGAACGTACAAGATAACGGGAGGAAAGAAGAGGGGAGGAGTTTCGTCCTGAGCCTGATAATGGACTCATTTGTTAACCCTTAACACTAAATCTACCGCCACTCCGTGTATACCCATTTCTACCATGACCAAACGACCAGTCTTTCTTTTTCTCTTTCACGAGGCGACGTACTTCTAATTTTTGCATTATATGTATAGAAAGTTGTGTTTTGATGTTTATTCGTAAGATATTCTTCTCTTTTATTCTTTAATTTTCATAGGATAGAAGATAAAACACCCTTGAAGACAAATTTTGTTCAAAGTCGATACCGTAGTTAGTTCTAGAGGAAACAACTGTTTAAGAAAAAGTGCTGGCTAGTAATTAGGCAAACATCCTCTATTTAAATTAATTTTCAATTAAATAAACAATTTATGGTCCAGTTTGATCGCACACCAGTCGTGTGATCAATAGAAATTGCTGAAACTTCTTTAGGTATGTAGAGTCAAAGTAAATGTCAAAATAAACATAGAAGACAACATAAATAATAATGGTTGATACGGTCATCGGATAGGGGATGAAATGCCCTTTAAAATGAGCGTTTGTACGAGTCGATAGCTTTATTAGTTCCGGAGATATAGCGTTTTTAGTTTCGCGTCGATGCGGTGGCTAGTTTCGGAGATAGGGTTTGTTTACGTTCCGTTGCGCGCTCGCGAGTTCATTGATCTCGCGCGCGCGTAGATAGTAGACAGTGCGTAGTAAATTCTTGGAAATACTACGCCGCAACTGGGTCACGATAGTCACGTACGCGGGGTAGGTCAGCGCCACGCACGTGCGACAAGGAGGTCCGACTCCGCTAGACGAAGACAGAGACAGTCGAATTAAGAAAAATTACCATTTACATAAATTGCGATATCTCCGAAACGGGAAGTCGGATCGACAAAAACCAAAAACCATTTTAAAGGGGAGGCTTTGCCGTCGCTGACAGTGGCTTAATAATGGATAAAACACTAGTAGTTTCGGAACTACACGCGTCCAAAGTTATAGTATTTTTAATACGCGTTAGTAGGCCTTTCCAAGACGGAGAGCGCGTGGACAGCGGAATTGAAAAAATTACCTTTTACATAAATTGCGATATCTCCGAAACGGAAAGTCGGATCGACAAAAACCAAAAACCATTTTAAAGGGGAGACTTTGCCGCTTCTAACGATGCCTCAATAATTAATAAAACACTAATAGTTTCGGAACTGCACGCGTCTAAACTTTTACTATTTTCAATACGCTTTAATAGCCTTTTCTGAGACTAATTTTTATGTAAAAATTACCTTTTACATAAATTACGGTATCTCGAAAACGAAAAGGCAACGTAAATGCGTGGCTTGTAATATTCATGTTTGGATCACATTACGAACCAATGCACTAAGATAAATGCCTTCGATCTACAAACGTCAATCAGTATAGAAAGCTATTTCGCAAAACCCGATCGATGAATTCGCCTTTAACCGATAGCTCGTCCGAGTTAAGTTCACACAAGTTAATCGCAATTTCCATTTTACATAAATTTGTAATTCAGAAATAGCGTCTACCGAAAGTTTCTGAGGATAATGAAAAAGTATGATCCAGAAACTCCGGGTGTTTACGGCAATACCGACGAGCCGGGCGAATTAATAAAATTAATATTAGCGTGTTTACTTAACGATTAAACTCTGTAGAGTTAATATTGGAAGATTTATAAAACGTTGAATTTAAAAGTTTCGCGTCGAGAATCGGTTTGGAGGGTTTTGATGGCGGCAATAGCTTCTATCAATTTCTGAAATCGGGCCTTCGTTGGCTAAACTATAGAAGAGTGGTCTATCTTTCCATTTTTGAATAGAAGAACGCGTTTCGCGATGGCAATTCGTCGAGAAACGGTGCCGTTTGAACGTTCGAACACGCAAAAGTATCGTGTTCCCATTGGTCTACGCTGCACAAAGAATTGATGGAGAAGATGCAGGGTGGGAGTTACGGGATATAAGCGCAAATCGTCCCGCAAATCGATTCCATTATTCGTAATAGCGAATAAACGACCGCTGTAAGCTGCGCGTTCGCTAATATAGAAAAGAACGAGAAAGGGAGGAAAAAAGAAGTGGCATGGAAATGCGAATGTCGCGGCCGCGGCAAGCTTCGGCGGAATAATAGCAGCTGGAAGAGGGAAGTATTGGTTTGGCGAGCGTGTGGAGCTTTCTGTTCGAGAGTATTGCGTTCCCCTATAGCTTTCGCGCGTTTGTTTGTGCACACCAGTGCCAGTGGCAGTTGTCCCCGATCGACACGACTCCGGTCCTACCTCGTCTCGAAATCTCCACGGAGAACACGACTTTGAAGTCCGAAAAAAAGGGCTAATATTCTTTTTTACAATACGGGATGTTTAATAAAAGTCAACGACCCTGGGTTGTCTCGCTTGCTATTCATTCGTGAATCGAAAAACCATAGTCTTCGCGAGGGAATGAAATCTATCGAACGTTGTCAAACCCGTAAAAGACGTCACAAAAGTTACGAAACTTCTTTGTTTTTTTATATGAAAAGAAAGAAATTAAACGGATTGTGTTTTAACGATCTTCAGCTGATCGTCAATACAATTCAAATAAATCAACAATGGTAAACATTTTTAATGCAAGAAAAGTGGAAAACCATAGTTTTGTCTTTGAAAGAAATTTAGAAATGTATGTAAGAATGTGTACACATGGAAGGGATAGATATACATATGTATAAGATTTAAATTAAATTTGCATTACTGAAAGTTATGTTTCTTTATACGAGGAAAGTAACGAAAGTCGTCCAATGTAAGCAACCTTCTATTTCTAACAGATTTTATTAAAAAGTGTCTGATTTTCTTTGTCGCGTGTTGAGGTGGGTTACTCTGGTTTTAATGATCTGATGTGGATAAAAATAGAGTACTTAAAAACATGCTTTTAAAGAAAAGCATAAAGAAACTTTCCACAAAAGAAATCAGAGAAACCCTATACGCAACATTATATCAAGAGTTCAAATTTCAAGGGTCATACTTTAAAAAAGGTATTCCATCAGTTTGAAAAGTCCATTTCAAGAAAAACGCGTTCGAAATTCTGGGATCGATTATTTCGTGAATAATAAACATGCAATCTACCCACATATTAATGTTTAAGTATACGCAAAGTTGCATTATTATTATATACTATCTCAAATATCGAAAGGAGTTTCTACCCAGTTAATAAATTTTTATTGGTGTCATATGGTCTAGAACCGTACAATAAATCTTCCAGATAAGATGTTCGATTTTCTTTTGTTGTAATAATTTTCTTTCGACCTGTTGATTTTTACGATTTTAGGTTGGCTGCAGTGATACGGCGGACACCTTCATTCTCGCATTATTGAACAGCGATTTGTCCAATTTTAATATTTAATGCTTGCATAATGGATCGCATCGATGTTATTGAATCATTAAATATGCAAGTAGTATGGTAAGTCGTCTCTACAACGAGAGTACCGTTCGACGTAGTTTTCGAAGCAATTTTCCATGTAAGAACGTTCAAACCATCATTATTATTTTGCGTGATACAAGCTTCTATACTCGGGCCCACGAAACGAGTCAGTGAAGAAAAACAAAGCGTTCGTGTGAAATACGAGTCACATTCAGGGACGCTTGTTTACGTTTGCTGACTCATCTCGTTGGCCAGAGTATAGTAATTCTTCCTCGACCAAATTATCTTAGAAGAAGATTTTAAACATTGAACGGAAAAATAAAGAATTATATGTTCTGAGAGCCAGAGAAAATTAACGACGATGTAACTAAATTTCGAATAATAAAATTTATATTGAGACGACATTGCAATGTAATGAAATTACGTATTAATGATATTAAAATAATTACATAAAAAGAATGAATCTCTATTTCGAGATACGGCAAATCTACGTATGGTCACAATTACTGGCAGTAAAAAATGGCGGAATAGATTAAAGATTCAGATCGTAATTCTATCTTGATATAATTAATTCAATGCGAGGATAGACAGATCTCAGAAAGTTGAATCCTCAATTGTTTCTGTTGCGCAATACAATGACGGAGTTATGTAAAGCGCATTTGATGCTAGGGAGTACTATTACATTGTAAACAAGCTTCAACGTGCGTGGCTCATGAAAGTCTTTAGCAGCACGCATTAGAAATCCTAGAGATTTGGAGGTAACGTTGGAAATGCAGGTTGTATGGTAAGCAAATTCGAGAGTTGATACGAACATAATGCAAAGATAACGAATCGAACAATAGTACGAATTAAAGCAACGATCTTGTTCACGTACGTAATTCAGAACCTGGCATTTCTGGTCTTGCACCGAATCTAGATTATTTAAATCAGACCGTATTAATTATCGTCCAACTAATTGATTTCACAAATGAGTTTAAGATCGTCAACGTGTGATAACAAAAATTGCATTTAGCGACGGTTCAGCAACGACAAATCGAACAGATAAAAAATGTGTCGCAAAAGAAAAATTATAACCTCTCAACTTTGAAATAAAAATGGCGTACTCACCGTGTCGAAGCCCTTCATGAAATTTGTGGTAGTATCTTCTCGAGGCCGATCTTCCAAGTTAAATTTGTTACACTGGAACGGAGAAATATCAAATCGTCTAACACGATTCACACGATACTGTCCACAGCAATTGAGATTTTGTCAGTTAGTATTACGGTTCTAGAAACTTTTGGCGCAACATTTACAACCGATACAACACGATGATTTTTCACTTGAAATAGATCACTAAACTGTCAGGTTTTTAACGAGGAACGAGGTTAGGTCGGGTTAATTACCGATACACAGTTATAAACTAAAAACTATTAAACGATATGTGTTAAAAAAGTAAGAAAGTACGACGCGAATGAAACACGTGCACACGCGACGCGGCCATATTGGACTCTGGAAGGAGCACCCTGGGCATCGTACACGCGCATGCGCACAACGTTAGTGCTGTACTCGGGACTAGTAGGACCCGACGATATCGATTGAATCGTATGAAATCATTATATTTCTCACAGAACAATTAGGAAAGTTTTCTATAATTACGAAAAGACAGATTTAGTAATATTTTATTTAATAAAATTTAAGTGTGATCCCATCGACTATTCATAGGATGTCTCGTTAAAAACATTAATTCAGTTCTTGAGCTTTTTTATATTTTTGTGTTGGAAGAAAATATGTACCAAATAAGAGTTTGTTGATATCGAAATATTGTAGCAATTAGGAGAATTGCCTTCACCAGGGTTTAATGACGCTCACATACTACAGCGAATCGTCTGTAAGTGTCGAGGTCTGGTGTAGACTGCACGACACTTACAAACAATTCCATCTATTGCAATTCGGACCGACTCGCGACACTCATCGACGACTCACTGTAGTATGTGAGCGTCATTAGACCCTGGTGCAGGCAATTCTCCTAATTGCTACAATATTTCGATATCAACAAATTCTTATTTGATACATATTTTCTTCCTATACAAAAATATAAAAGAACTCACGCACTAGAGCTATACAGAGTCTACTTATAATTGTCTAAAAAACTATTGAGTATTTAGTCCTCTCAATAATCGTGTCCTCCCAATAAACACGTGTTATTATTCTTATAAAATTCGTACTCAGCGATGCCGAAAAGTTCCCCGTTGCCGGTTCAAGGGAACAAATCTATCGAATAGAAAAATTCGCGATTCAAAAGGGGTTAAGTATCATTTTCGGCGCTCGTAGTTCGTTTCGACGTCGACAGTAATGCTTGATCCAACTCGGGGGAACGGGCGACCGTCGTCTGTCGTTTTTGAAATCCGTCTTCGCGGGATTCAAAGGTTCGTACCGTCGAAGATTTCGTTGCGAGCTCGAACGAAATAGGTTTACCGCCAGACCCTGCCGATAACACGTCTACGGCTGAATACGCGTCTCCTATGTCCGTACGGTACACTGTACAGCCTCGCAAAACGATCGAGTTCCTTTCCCTAGGTTAGATCGAAATTCGTCCCGTCTTTCGTGGTTTCCCTAGTTCCCATATTCGACCGTACCTCCGCCATTGGAAATCACTGACCGTTTTCGTTTACGATCGATATCAAAACGGAGCTCGATCGTAAAAAGTTTGCGGGTACTTTGGCAACGAGATCGGCGAACGAGAAGAGACAGGAAGGGGAGTAAAATGCCATGAGAGATCGTCGATCGCTCTGCGTGCCACTCTGTCGAAGAAGCGATAAAAAGCGCGTGAACACGCGAAAATTAGAAACCGTTTTTTCCCAAACGCGGCAGTTCCGCGAGAAAAGATATTAAAGTTAACGAGCAACAGCCACGAGGATCGTTAAAAATCGCCATCGAAAATTCGTAAAATCGGACCCCACGATAATTAAATTTTGGTAGGCTGTCGGCGTGCTTGCTCGTAAAACAAACTCAGCGTCTCGAGAAAAACGTAACTATCTTTTCCCTTGTAGAAGGTAGCAAAAAGATACATTTAAAAATCATTGAAACGCCTCCACTTACAGAGAAGACATGTGCACTGAAATTTTTCTTTTCTACCTTTTTAACTGTACAAGTTGATCCAGTTGCGTGCGACACCGCGTATATAGAATCGTTCAAGCGTTTCAACTGATAAACCAGCGTAAAGTAGGTCTCTAGATGGGGGCCTTAGAACATGCCGAAAACCTTCAAACTTTGCATATCTGTACTATTATATAAATTTATCCGTTTGGATGTTTTCTGTGCCTATTTTTTTACGCGATAAACTGGAAAACCATTGGACCGATTTAGATAAAACATTCGCTGCTAGATAGCTTGTTCTTCTAGTTCGAACGTATGCAGTACTATCACCAGACCTTAAAATCTTGGATAACGCGAACCCGTGGAAAATGTCTTTATCACAATAAAATAATAATATAATATGTATCGTGAAATATTGAATTTATAACAAATAACTATAAAATATCTGAAACCATAATGGTGGAAGTTAGTCGAGTTCTGTAATTAAAAAATAGTAAAAAAAAAATCGGAGGTACACCGCAAACACTGCAAAAACACGTATTTTCCAGCTTCTCAAAAAATTTCCCTCCAAATTCGTATCTGCAAATTAAAATCCTCACATTTAAATCCATTATTTAATAGAATACAATATTCGCTTCTAATTATTTCATTCTCAAAACGATTCCGTATTTGAGAATCACGTTGTTCTCGAGGACCTTCGAGTCTCGTATTCTGTTTATCAACTATCGGTGTTCGGACCATCGTGCGACGTCGCGCGAACGTCGCCTTTCTTCGTCGCGTTGCGCGTAAAAAAAAAAAATATTTTTCCGCGTTGGCATCGTTTCGTGGCTCGTTCCCCGCGCAGAAATAAAGGGGAATAGCAACGTAACTGGTCGACGCGTAAAACCGCCGCGCGCCTTTATTCCGCGACGCGAAACGGGTCTCGACATAAAAGAGGAAAAGGGGCGCGAAGAAGAGAAACGCGCCAGCAAAGAATCTACAAAGAGGCGGTAAGGGGGATGTAACGGGGAGAGAGGGGGTTTTCGGATTTTCATGGTTTCCGTGTCTGAAATCGAGTTAGAGGAAGGAAAAGACCTCGAAGGGCCCTTTGGCGTGCCAACGACTCCTTCGATGGGATTTTGATTCCGCGAGAATTTTCTTGACCAGCCGTTTATAGGTAGGACACGGTGCGACCGCGTATATAGGAGCACTCGCACAGACGCGGATAAGCGAGGAAACGAGGAAAGCCAGAGCATGCGCTCGGGTAGCGCCAATGTACGAGATTCGGTTCTCGCATTAGTCGAACCCCGGCAACGGCAGGGGTAGAACGCGCTCGAGCTACCCTTCGATCCAGCAACGTGCTCGCTGTTACGTGCCACAAAGCGTCACCGATCCCTTGTGCCGATCGACCGATAGAAAACCCAGCAGCGAACTCGCGAAACGATCCGCCTTTACGCTCACGGACAATCGAATCGTTTCACGCCCAGTGATCGCGTCCTTTTCGTCGTAAAAAACCTTTGAAAATTCGTCGACATGATACTCACGTTCGAACGACTTCGGGATACCCACGACTGTCAACGGTGCCTCTCGTGATCTGTTTACGATCGCCACCAAACTCGTTTCATTTGCCAGCGAGAGCTACGAGGAGGGTCTAGTCGCGTTTTTACAGCGATAATTGTGGTGTCGACGGCAGTACCGGTGGTGGTTGTGTCGGTAGTGGTCGTGGTGGTGGTGCTGGTGCGGGGGTGGTGGTGGTAGTGTTAGTGCTACTGGCAGAAGCAGCACGTGAACGCTCGGCGGACACGATAAAAAGATGCGGTGAATCGTCTTTGCTGCCGTCACGTCGAATACGCATCGGAGGCTTTCTCGTTGCGACTACTCCAAATAGGTGAGTCAGGGAACTATGTTTATCTATTGACGTATTCGAGGAATGCTGTAGTACACATCGAAGGAGCAGCTTCAATCTCGCGTCTAAGCTTCTGACCCAGTTACCCCTCGAGCTGTCCATCGCTTCGCAAAAACGGCTCTTTGTGCTGGCTGTCCGAGAACAACGTCCGATCTTTCCGCTCCGAGAACGGTTAAAGTTTATCGGATGGCTGCGATTAATTTGAAACGTCCGAGAGAAATCGAAGTTCAGGCGGTAACGCTTCGGACTCGGGGGTTTGTAAATTCTTAAGAAGCGTTTCCCGTTGTTTCGAACGATCGCGGGGGAAAAGGATTTTTTAGTGAATCACCGTCGAGGCGTTTTAATTTCTTTCCGGGCGTATTTAAAGCAGGACGATTAATTTTCGAACCGACGAGTTTTCGTGCCGGAAAATTTCCAATCGGACGAAGATTACGTGGCCTCGAACGCTGGTAACGTACGCGTTCGCTGGAGAGATTTCAGGCTGGCGATTAACCGGAATCAAACGATGGATATTGGTTGTTTGTACGATCCGGTCGGCAGTTTCCACTTTCGAATGAGCTTAATGAAATCGTAGCTCTTCGATGCATTTGCACGACACGGTATCCGTTCGACGTAAAAGTCAGTCGTCCGACCGTTTAAATCGAATCAGAAATTTCCAGACCCGGATTTTTCTCGTCGACGATAATTCCTTTGCGTTGCTCGTTCCCGTTTTATTATTATTGCTACGATGTATATAACGCCCGTTAATTTGGAATATGTGTATTTATGAATGCTCGATCGAACGCTGTTAACGATGATTGATAAAACGTAGGAAAATTGGTGGTTAAAATGTTTGGTTTGTTTTTATAAATAGGAATCGTCGAAAGGAAGTATAGGTTGTACCATAAATTATTAGAATTGTGACGCATATTTGTCGTAGGTTTAAAGTTAAACAAAGATATTCTGCTAATTGATTTCAGCATTTTTGGGGTGAATTTCGCGATGTATAATTTCGAGATATAACTCGCCCTAGTTGTGTGACACAGTCTGTATATTTCTGAAGATAATAATAGCTTTGTGGTAGGTCGAAGTCAAATAGGTTTGGGATAGGTTTAGTACCCTCGTACATCGTATGTCAAGGTCAAGGTTATGGACGAATTGTTAAAAATAATTACCATATGCGAAGAAATCATTATTATCATTAATAATAATATAATTTAGTCCAACAACTCTAGTATAACTGTTTCACCTAGTTGTCAATTTTCAATTGTATACGCATTATTTTCTCATCGTATCGATGTTATATTAATAGTAGAGGAAGTGCAGCATATTTGGAATACCAGTTTGTTTCACATAAATAAACAATTACGGCAGGTGGTGGGTACAAATAATACGTCATAAAATTACAGCGAATCACTGATCTAGACCCATTAATCATAAATAAATAATTGTAGATCGTAAGTAATGTTATGGCAAGAGTTTTATTATTTCTCTTTTCGAGCAACCGCTGTAGATGAAAATGGAATTTTTGTATTATTAATGCAAACTCGAGGAGAAAGATCTTAAGACCCAAAGTACATCCACTATGTTTGCTAAAACCATCGTTTTACGTTGTATAAATATATAATTTAACTGGAAATCGGTTGCACGACGACCTCGGAACGCTTGGAATATGCGTCGTCCACGTAACATTCCGTAACGTGTCATCGACAGTGCCACGATCGATCATCCAGAGATGCGTAGAATAGATGCAGCGTCCGATCGATCCTCCGCGTTGAATCGTTGGCACGATTGGTACGAAAATTTTCGATGTTAATTATTATTATTACTCATTTACTATCGGAAGAAACCCTTACACAAGAGAAAATGTTATCGTTTATAAAAATCAGTCGAATAATTATTGTAGAACACGCTGCAATAGTTTTAGACTTCTTCATCTCGCATCGAAGAAGTTTTAAAACAATTCCTCGATAAAACGTTTCACTTAGAACACGGTGGCGCGCTTTAACGAGGTAAAAGCGCGAATCTTCGCTACTTCCTGTAGTAGTGAAGTTGTTAATACGTCGACAAATAATTTGCAAAGATTACCTTCTCAGTCTATCGTCAAGAGATAATTATTTATTTCATAATAATTGACATTGCGAAGAAGTTCCTTGACGGCGGGGAAAGAAGTAGGTTGAAAAGAACGATATCTAATTACGAACGAAACGCTGCGATTTTTTCCTCCTACGAGTACACGTTGCTAGGCGATAATTTCGTTCGCTGGTTCCGGTTTATTTATCCGTGGGATTACCTGTGGCGTTCCCGAAAGATCCGGGAGCATTCCGTAGAGTTTTTCAAGCCTTCCGTTTTTGCCGGTCGGTCGAGCGCGCGACCACCGATCGAAAAGTTGTCCCACGGGCGCACGGCAATGTTCGAGGCGATATTTCATCGGGGGCCTCGGTTGTTTCGAAACGATTATCCGGCTGGAATTCTCTGCGAGCCAACGAGACCAAGTTTCGGCCGCGGCATAACGTATTAGCGCGCCCGATATCTATGACCTTCGACGGCATTAATCTCAACCACGATAACCTACACGGTGATTACGGGCCGGCAACATATTCGACGGCGCGCGGAATTACGCGAAACGATCGATTCGTCGAGCCGCCGCCGCCGGTTCTAGTTCGATCTTCCTTTTATTCGGTATCGTCGGACGGAGGAGAGAAACCCGGTGAAACGAAATTTCATCGACAGCGGCAGCAGGAGACTGACGACATCAATCTCATCGACGGGGAAGCCGAGGGTGATTATGGTCGGTGGATCGACTCAATTCGCCGTCCCTCGGGCGTGGTGGACCACGTTGATCCACGTTGCACCACGACGGACCATGGAGGGTAACTGCTGGAAACGTTTTACGTCGCCGGAGGGAGAGACCGAGGGAACACCGAGTTACACGTACGTGTGTGCGTGGAACCGGGCTGCCGGTGGTTGGTAGTAGGCGATAGCAAACAGTTTCAGGAATGCGTGGCGTGTGTTTCGAGCGCGCTGATATGATTTAGGAATCGCTTCCTACGGCCCCGACTACTATCCACCCGGGTTGCTCGGTGCTCTTGCCCCGTGGCACACGACCGTTGTGGGATTTGCGTGCAACGCCGCTAAATGTTTCGCTTCTCCGACGCCACTGTCCAAGATTTACCGAGCTTACGTGACCTTTCGGCCGCGAAATTAGGCCGATTCATCATAGGTCGGCTGAATGCTTACGCAGAGACGTCGACGCCGACGCCGACAACCCCTGAACGCCCCCCCCCCCCCACCCACTGGCCTCCTCTATTCATCGTCCTGCGATCGACGATACACGCTTGGTGATGACTCGCATTCGGTCTGCCAGTTACACACCCTCAAGGTCTGTCCATCGATCGTTCAGTCCCCTCTATCGGTTACGCGATTCTCGATATTCGAACCCGAACACCGAGTTCAGTCACCGATGCCACTGACGGAGCAGTTTCAATTATTATTCATTGTTGCCAAGAACGGACTCGAACCTTCTATCAGTTTTGGAGAAAATTATTTTACTTCAATTTGGTAACCTTTGAATTCTGAAAAATGTGACTGTCAGCAACGATGCACGTATTTGAACTAGTTAGACAACCTGCAAAAGACATATTGACTATACGATACCACAATTAATGTTACAGAACACGAAACAAGCAGAAATATCCAATAATAGTCAGACATGTTTACCAGGTTCCATTTAACCGCGTACTCCGCGAATTTTTGATTCACTTTTTCATGTAAAATGTTCCCATTCTCGTTGGAACCGCCAATCGTCGAACAATCTGTATATTATTATAATTTTCGAAACAGGCACTGTGAACGAAGGCATCCCTCATTTTTAAAGTATTTAAAAGAAATGATAATTAGTATCCGAACAAAACTGATCCCCCCCCGAAATTCAACAATGTATTCCAATTAATTATACATTTATTTACATTGACGGATTCAGCCTCAATTATAATGTACGTTGTTAACCGTAATTAGACCGTCACGTTCCGTTGAATAAGCACCGTTATACGAGTTTCTATCTATGCGAAATACATTGTAACTGTCAAGACAATGATAAGTAAATTATAAATATGCAAAGACCAGGCGTTGACCCATTTTTCGTAACCGGCTCGCGCTAATTACGTAAAATAAACGCGACTCGACTCCGTATAATTGTGCGCGCGGTCGGGACCGTGAGGCTCGGACGAACCGCCATAGCTTCCGCGTTTTCTGCTCCCTGTGAAACTTTTTACTCGACCGGAAGGGATGTTAACGGCTAATGCAGTATGCACCGTTGTCGTCTGTTTTCTTGCAATGGATTCGGCCGTCGTCGAACTTCCCGACGAACTCGATTCGCAACTGCGGAATGTCTTTCGATCGTGGCGACGCATTAATAAATTATTATTTTTGTCTTGGCGTGGAACCGGCGGCTAACTAATACTTTTATTCCGATGTACGGTCACGAGAAGAAAATTAAGAACGATGATTAAAAAATTGCGTTCGAGATTTTTTTTCATTTATTTTATACTACATTTGTGTCGTTCATTCGTACTGCATAGATTGTGTAGCATATAGTGAAATACCCAAACAAGATTAATACTAAATCAAACATAGTTTTTAAAATAGAATGTTGTATTATTTACTTCAGAATCTGATTCTACGTAAAAGAAGAACTTTTGAAGTTGGAAATGTCGAAGGAAATAAATTTAAATGAGATTCATGATACAATTCTCTAATTACGTATACTATGGTCAACCCCATTAATATCATTCTTAACTTAGAAGATCTTTCTCGACACCCAAGAGCACGTGTCCCTTCCGCTCCTACGTCGTCACGGTCCCCGCTTCCTTCACGTTATTTTGTCAAGTAGTTCGCCTCACAACCTAGCGTTTCGCCAACGTAATTTAACTTCGATTCCATCGATTGGATAGATCGATTAGTTCCGCCAGCGTGGATCGTACCGGGGATCGAAAGTAGCAAGCGCGGCGTAATAAGGATGGTATATTAACGCATCTGAAACGATGTCAGTGGGATCGTTCGATAACGTCGCGCGACGACAGTCGACCGTGGAACTCCACCCCTAGCTTTGCCGCGTTAATTTTGTTATCGATGTTCCACGGTTAAAACTTTTGTAATACTGACATAATCGCGGCGCGGCTTGTTACGCGGCCCTCCGACCTCGAATTTTATTCCTTTGTCGCGCGTCGGTCGATAGTTGTCGACGGATAACCGGTCGGAAATTTTCCAAACGCGATTTGCCCGACGATGGACCGTCGCGAATAAACAGATTTTCGCTCAACCGAGCGTTAATGTCATCGGATATCGACGAGCGCCGGCGTTACAATTTCGACACCGACGCTCGACTAAATAATGTTGGTTCGTTAATTCGGACGCTGCAACGTCGAATAGAGCTTCCTGCCCAGTCGAGACAATCTTCCTGGAGGGAGGAGGGGTGGTTGAAAACAGCCAATCGTTGGTTCTGGATGGAACGGAATCGTTTCGGGCGCCAAGAGAGAGAGAGCTTTGCTTTCGTTTTCTTTACGGCAGGTGCTCCGACACCGTGAAATCTCCTTTGCCGTGCATTTCCAGTTCTTGCCTTTTGCTCTTTCCTCGTAGATCGGAGGCCAACTCGGTTCCCTACTCGTGTCTCTTCTCTTTGCTCCACGATCTTTCCCGCTTTAATGCTCGGTGAATTTTATTAACGCGAAGCTGACCGGCCGAGCGCGAGTTCCTCGGTTTCCCCTTTCCTCAGATTTTATTCGACAAATTTCTGTCGAATTCGAAACGAACTATTCCCAGCCACTCGTCCTACAGAATCATTGGCAAACCATTTTCAAATGAATTAATAAGCAATTAAACATACGTTGCTTAAGTTATGTAACTGCTGTGGAATATCGACTGTTTCTATGTATTATTTTTCACTGTTTTCAAACCTAAGAGAATTTCAAATGAATTAAAACGGGATTCTAGTATGTGTAATTACTACTCTAACATGTGCAACTAATAATTGGACCGCTCACTGTATGTGAAAAACTTGTACAGTAATTAAACCCGATAAAACTCGAGATGTAGCCGGTGTTAATAGAACCATTAATAATCTCGAGCAGAAAAATTAAATCGTCGAGAACAAAGCGATAATGAATAGTCAGTAGGTTAATACGATTCAGAATAGGAATGTAGTTATGATCGATTCGACCCGTATAGTAACCCAGCTTCTGCAAACCCAAAGAAGGGGTAAATTTTATTCGAGTATTACGTGACGATCGTAGATGTTCAAATTTATATAGCACATACACAATTGAATATATTTTATTAATACAATTTCATTTGCAACTATTTTCCTTAATATCGTGATTTTTTAATTGCGACTTATTTTAACATTTTCAAGTAAAACGAACTTTCAACGAGTGACGTACCTTTGTGGTCATTTGAAGTTCACCAAAAATATTCAATTGCGATAGACGATACTTTCAAACACGAATATCATAAAGTACAAAATCAATCGTTTAATCGACACCTTGATCACTTTTCAATACTATAGTTATCATTATTCTAACCTCCTTAATTTGTTCACAATTTTCTGATCTCTCAGTCGCTGTTTGCACGTTTGACAAACGTTGAAGTTCCATTTCCCTCGCGCAGACTTACGAATAACGACGACACTCGACCGAAGAAAGGTACGAAGAGGTTAAGCAGCTCCGCTCTGCCGTAGAAAAAGAAACAGCAGAGTCCCAGGATACGATCCTCGAGAATTTCGTCGGTTCTTGGCCCAGTTATTCGATGGAAAGTAATCAACGATGCTTTGCTACCTCCCGTCGGGTGTGTATCGGTCATCCAAAATCGTTAGAGCCACTCCGACCTGCTTACGGTCCACGGTTTTATTTTCGTCACGTTTGTTGCCATCGACAACTTTCGTCGAGCGTGGGTTCGTCGATGTTTCGCCGACGCGGCGTGGATTGGCTCGGAATCGAATCGAGCGTATCGCGAAAACAACCCTGAACACCTTCGATCGGTTTGTAGACGTCGCCGTTAGTTGGAACGAGGGTGCTTGGTGCACCGTGAACTCGACACATGGGGCGCGCGATCCAATGGCCATTAATATGTATACCCGTCGCGAGATTTACTAACGATAAGCGTCGCGACAAACGATCGTTGAATGATTGGACAAAGACGCCAGTTTAAACATCGGTCAACCTACTCGTACAGTCGATACTTCGCAATAGTAACAAGATTTTTAATAATTTTTTTCTTAGAAGTTTGTCACGTATCGATACATGTTTTTAAAGCACTGGCAACTGTTCTGTCTCTCTGTTTATTTTAAAAATCTTCTTCTTCTTCTTCTGGTTTTCTTTTTTGTCGCGTAGACGAGTCGCTCACGAACTTCAAAGTGTCCCTTATATGGGCCTTTTTTTGCTCATATTGGGCAATGGTGGTTTGAATTCCATGTTGAGGTTGCATTTTAAGAATCATTACTGTACGTATAACGAATTTGCGCGCCAACGCGTACAGACGCGAGCATTTCGTGTTCGATCTTTGTGGAACGACCGCGACGGAAAGGAAAAAGGAAGAAGAATTTCCTCGGGAAAAGGACCTTTGCGACTAAAGCATCGAATCGTTGGATCGTCTCACGGATCGCGGCGCATTTTCAGACGTAAAATTGCGTCACGGTTAAAAGAGCGATGCCGCGAACGCGTTATCTCGAGACCTCTCTCCGCGAGCTGGCGTTCCTTTTTCCTTCCTCCTCGACCTTTTCCGTGAACCTCCTTGCGATTAATTAGGAAAACGCCACGAGCCGTACGGATGGTCGAGGTGTCTGAAAAGAGACGAGAAGTAGCGAAGCATAGACGGATACAGCTTTTGACCGAGCTGCCGCTGACGTTTAATTTCGACGCTTCCGCCATTGAGAGCTGCCGTGGAATCGACCTCGATGCACGCCGGAGTTTCTGGAAGACGATATTTACGCCGCCGGAAGTAAATGTTTAAACAGTCTCTTCGAACTTGGTCGAATCCCTCGTGTCCCGCATCGTGTCTCGGTAATTTCGACTGTCGCCCGATACCTTTCGTCACCCTGCTACCGATATACGAAAATATTCGGACGCCAATAAAATGTATTCATATTTCAAACGCGTTTTTCTAAACCTGGTAACGACATCCAAAATAAATAAATTTTTATTTTACGAATATTATATTAAAATAAGATAGAAATGGCGGTCGTTTTGATGCTTTAGAAAAGAATAGCTGCAACTGTTCAACTCTTAGAGCTCAACTTAAAATAATTCCAGTATGCAGGGTGTTCGGCCACCCCTGGGAAAAATTTTAATGGGGGATTCTAAAGGCCAAAATAAGACGAAAATCAAGAATACCATATTGTTGATAGAGGCTTTGTTAAAAAGTTATTAACGTTTAAAGTTCCGACCGTACTGAATTTTTTTTCTCGAAACTGAGTAGGATTTCGGGGGTATGTGTATTCACCAAAAATGGTTCTATTTAACCCCAGAATCTAGAAATAATTTTTTCAGAACGATTTGGAATTTTTTTTTTCCGTCGAAAAATTTAGGCACCTAACCCCTGTCGATTTTTCTTACAAATTCCTTTTTCATTTTTAATAATTTTGTTTGACGTCCTATAGAAAAGTTGTCTAATACTTTTTTGTAGGTACCCGTGAGCCCTACTTCAGAAAAAAGTTACATTGAAATATATTCACTATTGTAGGAGTTACGGCTGTTTGAAAATTCGACCATTTTTATGGGGTTTTTCTCATTTTGCGGAGTCAAGGATCAACGTTTCGAATACTTTTGCAATTTGTACATATTCTCCATCAAAATACGCGTAGTTTGCTTTTTTAAACATTAAAATCGTCCAATCCGTTCAGAAGTTATGACGTTTTAAAGATTCGCATGAAATTTCAGTGAAACATATCGGCGCTATGGTCAGACATGAAATTTTCGGTAATGAATTTTTTTCTCGAAACTGAGTAGGATTTCGGGGGTATGTCTATTGACCAAAAATGCTTGCAATTGACCCCTGCAACTGAAAATAATTTTTCCAAGACGATTCGAAAGTCTTTTTTTTCACCCAAAATTTTCAGCACTTATTCGAATTTTTTTCTCGAAAGTGGGTAGGATTTCGGAAGTATGTGTATTCACCAAAGATGATTGTAATTGACTCCCGCAATCGAAACTAATTTTTCCGGAACGATTTGAAATTTTTGAATTTAATTGCTAATAACTTTTTAACGAAGCCTCCATCAACAAATTGATATCCTCAATTTTCGTCTTATTTTGGCCTCTAGAATCCCCCATTAAAATTCTTCCCAGGGGTGGCCGAACACTCTGTTTATGTCTCATGCATCGAGAAAGGAAAGAGTAGTATACCGTATATAGCGAAACGAAGCGTGGAAATTATTCAGCTTTATTTTTAATTACTCGAACGCGAGCGTTCGAATACGCGAACGTTTGCGCGGTAATCTGCCCGCGCCACGATTTCTACCATATTTTATAAATTCAGAGTATTAAAATCCACGCGATTAACGTGGAATACGCGTGTATAACTTCTTCGTAATAAGTTCTTCGTTTGTGTCTATTTGGCGGTACACGAATATCGTCGTTCGATAAACGCTGGTGTTGGTAAACATGGGAAACCTACAAACTGGTTCTCCGTTAGGAACTCCTACGACTATCGTTAGTGTCCACGTATGAATATGTAATAGGTGGAAACATGGCGCGCAGAGGCGCGGGAGTCCGTGGCTGCCTTTGTGCACGATTCTCGGCTGAATTGTCCCGCGAGTACGCAGGCCGAGACAAACGTTTTACGCGGACTCGCCTCTAATGCGAGGAAAAACCGGACGCCGCGAAAATGCGCCGGAGACAGCCCCTTTGGAAACCGTGGGGAGGGTGGGGGCGGTGGGTTGTTAGGGGAGGGGAATAGCGACCCCACGTACCCGAGGCGTTAATCGATCAGTGTTAAGCGCCGCAAGATAATTGGACTGGAAGCGGTGTCGATGGTGCCACGAAGGCCTAGCCGCAACGACAATTGGCGGATCGTTGACACTTGCGAGGGAAGTTACCCAGATGTTCAATTAATTTACGGAAAAGTAACCGTTTGAATTTGTGCCACTCTGTCTTCCAATAATGGGAAACGCGCGTTGTTTGCTTTGGAAAATTTGTTGCCTGCCAAAAACGCAGCTTTAAGAGGGTATTTTGCTGTCTAGCATCACATAAACATTTTCTTGGAAGGATGTTATTTGAAGGCACGTAGCTCTCATAATGATCATCCCTCTTCCGTGAACAAATTATCTTGTACTCGTGAAACATTACCAAATATGTGTACGAAAAGTTAGAACCATACAGCCTACTGATTCGAAGAAAAAAATTCCCAAAGATTTGTCGAAATGAGGCGTTCGAAAGTTCTCGAAGTATTCTGAATTTTGTTACAAAAGGTATTAATTCGTGGTCTTTCTTTTTGCAATCAAATCGAAACATCCAGATTTCACGTAGAGAGGTTCAGGCGAGACTTTGTTCTCAGAAGTGGTTGAACTGAAATTGGCCGTTTAAATGGGTTTTAATTACACAGCTGCTGACCGATCGAATCGATAGTTGCTTCAGCTGAAGTAACATAAACAGAGAGTGATTGCATTGAGTGTATCTCTAACGTAGATTCACGCAAGAATTTTGTTGTATATCACATATGGGTGACATGAGTTTTCACTGATTGTGAGCAGCTAAAAAAATTAATTCTCAAGATTAGATAAGTTCTATAACAAATTGTGAATACTCTAGTTTCCAATTGTCTAAAAGCAATGTTCTGTTTCCATGGACAATTTGAGAGGCTTGATCTCGTAATCAATGTGCTAAGAGAAAAACAATTCATCGATATAAGATCAATCGAGATTTAATATAAGAACAGAACAATGTATTTACTAAATCCTTCTGGAAGGACATCATGCATAACTGGGTTAAGATATTCCCAAGTAGTTTGATTATAATGGACCGGAACTCCAACATGCATACACCGCATTCCCATGCGTATTGTCAGTTGCACGTCTTGTATTAGTGCTTGTTCCCTCCCGCAGAATTTGTGGAGTCGATTATACGGCAACTAAGAAAACTCAGTTACAAACAGACCCATTAACAACATATAAAGCAGGATAATCCTACGCCCAATAATTCACTAAAATTCTCCTTTGCACTACACTAGCGAGAAACGTATTACATACCATAGCTCGATTCACGTTTCATTAATATAATAAAACTTTAATTATAGGTATTTTTTTATTTTTAGAAACCACGTCAAGAAATTGCATTTGGTATTGCTAGTTGTTCACATTAATAGAGACTCTCGGAGTGCGAAGGGTTAATGGTCAACGAACAAATAATTCGCGTCCTGAGCTTCGTAAATGTAGCAAATAAATTCTTCAAAGTTCCGTAAACAACGGGAAGAGTACAATAACTTGGAACTCGTAACAAAAATCAGCGGATAACTGGAACCGATCCAATATTAATAGTTTGCTCAACGACCATCGATCACGTTGCGTAAGCACTTCTCCTCGGGGGTGTATCGCGAGGAGCCGAAAAAATTCGCCAGCCAGCCGCTCGGAGCGAATTTCTTTTGTCTGGAGTCCTCTGTGCGAGGACCACGCCGCGGATTAATAACCCGTCCCTCTTCGTTCGTCACGTTCAGTATTTCGCGTATAGGGCCAGCGGTAATCTGCTCGAGGTGCCGGACGGGACAAAGAGCAACGCCGGGAACGGAGTCGAGCGAATAAAGAGGTGTCGCGAGAGCGGAGTACGGGGGTGTGTATGCGTCGGATCGACCGTGACGCGCGAGGCTCGAGCGAAAGGGAGGAAAGACGATCGCGAGAAGAGCGACGCGAACCGTTCGGATAAATATATGGGGTGGTTAGATAGACGCGGATAGGCAAAGGTACGGGGAACCGGAAAGAAAGGGAGCCGCGAGAAGTGGGAGATGGGAAACGAAAGAGAAGGACCGAGAGAGACACTCGACCCTCCTTTCGCGTCCCTTCGCGTACCACGCGGCAGGCAGGCCGGCATTGTTTGAGTTATCACAATGGCGGAACAAAACCTCAACCGGAGGATCGAACTCCACTCGAAAGCCCGACGACTCCCCGCCGTCGATCTTTTCCCACGGCGAGCCACCCCCGCTTAACAAACTCGCTCTTCGTACGGTTCCCGAACAACGAAACTACCCCCTTGGTTCGGCGGCGGCCGGGCGCTCGTATTCGCGACAGAAGCTATCGCTTTTCGAACGACAACCACCCGGCAAGAACAAAGGGGAAAGGTTGACGGCGCAAGATGAGTTCATTGTGCCGGGGACGTGCCCCTAACCCGCCCCGATGCGTCCACGGTTTTTCAAAAACTCGCCGGCCGTGACGCGTCTTTTCTACTTTCCGACCGACGACGCGGCCCAATTACGGCTCCCGTCCTTTTCGAACGCAGTCGTCCTTGACCCAAACGCGTCCTATATTCCGGGGACGTTTCGTCGTTTCCCCGGACGCGGCCTCGGGCACCGAACGCGAACAGAACCATCCCTCCTCACGGGACAAGCATCCAGGAATTAGTTGCCATCTCGTGGATAAGCGGCTAAGCGATTCCAGCATCTTATCCGAACCGTTTCGAGAACTTCTCGGAAGTTCCTACTCCGGAGAAAAGTTCCAGGCGGCACGACAACGAGGGGAGCTCGAGATGCACGCGACGTAAGCTCCACTCGGACCAGAGACGGCGAAACACAAAGATATTGCTGTAGTTTTCTCGTATACCGTAAAATTATCTCGGTTTTGTATAAATTCTAATGCGATTGCTACGAGGAGCTCAAACGTGGCGCTTGATGTAGCGAGAAACGTGATCGCGAGGCGCGTATGCGCGATCTAACGATCTGTATTTGCACCGCGCATGTTGAATGTGTCGAAGTTGAGCACGTGTATTTATATTAGAAATTATTCTTCAAGTGCAATACAAATATTAGAATAGTTTCATTAATTATTAGTGTGGTGGCTTAAAAAAGAGTAGAGAGAAACGGTTCGTCTTCAGCCTGCTAGTGACAAACATTTACATTTACATTTACTATTTTATTAGTGGAACATTTACTGACAAAAGTTAAAGTCAATTGCAAAAATTTTAATCCAGACACCTTTCGTCGAATCGTGAAATGAAATATACATTTTCCACGTAGAATGTTCTTTAATTTCGAACGTTTCTCTTATATTTCTTAATGAAGTTATTTAGAGAAAATTGTAATTTTGTACTTCACATATTTTACAAAAAATTGAGTGAATGGATTAACGAGGAAAATTTTGATACATTTATTTTTGACGCATTTAAGGATTTATTTATGGAGAGTTCACTAATTTTTACTCCATTGTTTGATTAGATTTCGTTGAGAATATACTTCCATTATTTGATTTCCTACATAAAGTAATGTACGAGGTAATAATATCCAAGATTTGCATCGTACAAGATAATAGTATGCCGTATTTAGATCACGACTATATTCCAATACTAAACGTGCTTAACATGACAATATTGGCGAATCGCAGACAATGGCGTAGCCAGAAATTTTAAAGGTCGCGTACTGAAATTCATAGAAAGTCATTTTAGATGATATTAATTATTTTTAAAAAGTTTTTTAAAACGAAATAAGGAAAGTAACCAACCGAGAATTCAATAATTTATTAAATACGATAGTAGTCGCTTACAGACATTGGACTATATATTATAATATTATATTACTATATATTATAGTAGCCCGAATTTGTAATCCTCCCATAACTTCTCCCATAACTCGTGTCTGGTTCTCGATGGAAGGTCGGTACTATTCGAGGTGGTTAGAATTCATGAATAGTCCTGACTATGAAGAAACTTCAGAACCATATGCTTCTGATGTCGACCATTGAATTCATGAGAGTGATTATGATGACGTTGAAAGTGAACACACTCGCCACGACAGCTAATCGAAAATTGATTTTCACGATGGCAGGATGGAAGACACCGAAGCTATTTAGTTTAATTATTATCACCGTAAAAGTGAATTATAAATGAGTCAGAAACTCGCCTTTATCTTCCGGGAAATTATTGCTTCCCAAATTGATGCTTCCATTTGTATAATAAACGAAGGTATAATTAATATCATTTTGCAACATCCTACGAAAGTATTACACGGAGAAGTTCCACTCTCGTTTCTTGAAATCTTAATATAGAAAGTTTCTTGTTCGTTTCTGGCGATTTATTAGCTCTTGGGAGATCATCGAAAGAACCGCATAAAAATTGAAGCAGTATTTTATAACAGAACGTGGAAAAAGAAGCGTATCTCCTATTTAAAATTTTAATGTCCATACATTTTGTATTACTTCTCTTAATTATTAACACAGGTTAATAATAGTAGCAGAAGGTCGACAATCTTTTTAAAACTTCAAATTACGAATTTCAGAAGAAGAATATTCAGAAAGAGGAGGCTCATCGAATCCGTCAGTCATAAATTCATTATCGCTAATATATTAAAGCAGTTTTGGTTTAACGAGAATACTAATGCATAAAAAAAATTATTAAACGACAATATATAATGGTTACGTAGGCAAATAAATTTACTTTTCAGAACTTTCGAACTCACCAGGCTGTAATGAATATCTTGTTGAAACGAAATAACAATACAGAAACAATGTAATGTTCGGAAACTAATACATTTTATCATGTTTTCTAAGTTAGGAACGTTTCTCAGGCAATCTACTAATGAGGTCCAATCCGTGCTAGCGCGTGCCGATCCGTAAAGTTTTAACAAAGCAAACTTCACTAAACAAATTACGATGTTTTCCCTTCGATATTATTTGTTTCCGAACATATGAAACTACTATTTACACTTAAAATAGACATTTAAAGATCAGGCGAGAAGCGAAAAGCAATTGAAATTCAACCAGTTCTAGAATGGATTTGATTTCTCATCAATTTCGAAAATATAATTTCGAGTAAAACGCGTTTATAAATCCGACGAATGGCTTTGTAGACGTACTTTCAAGGTTTCAAACTTAAAAAACATCAATTTTCTTTCTTTCAGTACTTTCGGTTGTTCGTATTTAAAACTTTATCGCTAAAAAACAGAGGAACGAAGACTAAAAACGTAACACGATCGAGCTTCGATATAGCGTCGATCTTTTACAGCGTGTCTGAAACATTTGTCGTTTATATTCAATGGTACGTGTGGATGCAAGGTGGCTGGCAACGCGCAGATATCTTGCACCTGCGCGTGTAAATAAATAAATAAGCGAAAGCGAAAGCACGAAGGATTTTCGAGAAGACGAAGTACCTTACGCTCGATGTTGCCAGCGGTAATACTTTTCCGAGATAGTAATACCCGTTACTAGGATCTTCTTACGAAGTAACAAGCTGGATCGCGTTTGTCTTTGGTTGAACGTAACTTTAACGTTTCCTTCCCGATAATTCTGCTTGTCTTCGTTTCCGCGTTTTATCGCGACAAATTTCATTACGTCCGCGTTTTGTTCTCGCCTCGCGTTCCCTCGTCTCTCGGCATTACCCGCCCCAGCGCCTTCCGTTTCTTTGATGCTATAGCTTGGCGTTTCAACGTTTATCGCACTCCCTTTACCATAAACTTTTTTACATTCCTTTGTAGTTTTCGATACCGGCCACGAACGTCGCGCCAATCGCCAGGGCCGATCCCACTCTTTTTACCCCTTATCCCTCACATTTCTCGCCTCTGGTGCTTCAAGCTCTGGAACGCCGCTCGCATTTTGAGTCGAATCGGTTTTAATTATTGCCCGAGGCCGTTACGTAGCACGACTTTTTCGTTAAAGATCGTTTGAAGCTAACCCGATCGACTCGACTCCCCCATTGCATAAATTTGTAAGCAAGCAAACTCTCTATTCTTTCGAAGCCTCGTAGCCTGTACCATAGATAATATTTTGTCAAATTAAGTAGCCTATACTTTCCATAGGAACGTGAAGAACGAGCCAAGGAAATTTCACCTCGATCGTGCAAAAACAGTAGGAGTTACAAAGAAATCACAAACACACAGATATGAAATTTTATACGAATAATCACTATCGGTTGGAGGCACGTACTTTCCAACGTGGAAAAGGTTTGATTAAATTTGTTAAATTGAACTAAACCGGGGAACCAATATTCGGAAAGGTACTACAATAGAATACTCGTGGCATTGTGTCAGACCATGATACTTGGAACGGTCAGTTTCGGTTCGATTTCGTAATGAATCGCGATGCTCGACACGGTTAAATCGTTACCCGCGTATCATGGGTACTTGATTAGTTTCGATTAGATTCGATCGCTTTAAAATTTTTTGTGTCCATCGAAAATTGTAATATCGAATTTTAACAGAAATTCCTGAAGCGTTAAAGCAATTAATTTAATCTATTTTAATTTTAATTATTATCCCCGTAACGAGGGTCGCGTGCTACTTTCGCTCTCGTCGCAAACCCGGGGACATGTACGTATTTTACGAAAACGAAGCTGCACAGCGAAATTAGTAATCCTCTTCGACGAGCGTGCAACGCGTCCGCAGGTTTAGAATGAATTTAGTTCGCGACTAAGTTGGAATAATCGATGCTCGTGGCAGTGAACGTCGAACGATTTCGGAGAACCACGGTTTTGTGGTATCTCCTCGTCGAATCCTGAAATCGATGCGATTCCGAGATTACGTTCCTGTATACCTGGAAAGCCACTTGGACTTGACTGATAGCGAACCGAGTTCTCCGCGGTTTTGGGGCCTCGTTTCGAATCGTGGATAGGCGGTAACGCTCCTCCTTTCGCCCGTTCTACCAACTTCGCCATGTCTACGACCCTCGAATTTAAGTTGCCGCAACGGGGAATTTCGACTCAATTGCGTGCCAATAACGTAGAAGTCAACACCGAACTTCGTACATCGAGCACTTTCTATTTCCAGTCTGAGATAAAAAAACACGTTCTGATTCTTCATGATTCTTAAAACGAACACCATTGAACACTTCTACCCCTAACAATCAAGAGCTACGATTTATATAGTAGCATTATAATTTGTCAAAAATGCTACTAGATCTCTAGAAATCGTGTCTTTGATAGAGTTTTACGAGTTCCAAGATTAGAATATCGAAATAAATTATGTTATGAATAAAAATCGAGATATAGGAATTACTGTAGATGAATATCTAAGTTTTGAAATTGATTTGCAGTATTCGCTGGTGTAATTTCCGGAGTTATAACGAGCATGTTCACGGAGCATCGATATTTCACACGCTAAACATTGCACCCACTCTGCTGCTCTCCTCTTTTGTCTTCGCTGTAATTCACGTTACAGAAAAGCATCGGTACGATTTGGAATATTACAAATTAAACGTATCTTCGGTATCCAAAATTAGTAACACGGCGTTAAAACCTAAAATTTCATGTTAGATTATGCATACGGGAAATGCCTGCAAAATTGATGCAAATCAGTGGATGGAACGACTTACTCCGATATTTTTATAGATTTTAACCATGATTGCAAGGATTTAGATTTTGCTGGAAAATTTTAGCGAATTGATTCTTCATTCATCCGCAGACAGTCGAAAATATCAAAATTACGGTTCATTCGCACGTGTCATTGGTTGAGACGTCTTTCGCCTCTATTTTTTGCGGTGTTTCAAATCAGATAACGTTCGCAGATTTTTAAATACGTTAACGAATCTCGTGAATTAAAAAATGCTAGCCCTAGAAATATTGAAGTTTCAACGATTGTTAAATACTAAAATCTCTCAAAACAATTAAAATTCAGACAATAGATTCTTTCTATCGATGACTCTGTTGATTCGAGCATTATTCTCTTTCACCGCGAACAAGCGTCAAATATGTTCGATATTTTTTCAACAATTGCTTTCCACAAAAGTTTCGTAACAAATAAAATATTGTTACAACTATTGAATCGTACGATGTTCCGCAAAAATGTATCGAAATTACCATTTTTTACTCGTTGGACCATATTTATTTCCGAATGCTAACGCGATAGGTACAATCGTGAGGCCAAATACGAACCAAACGCAGAAAATTACGGAGAAAACTGTGGCGTAGCCTCTCATGCTCGCCACCAGAGGGGCTACGCTCTCACAAGCGCTCGACCGACACCACGATTGCTATACATATACTCCTCGAACGACTTCCCCATATCCCAGTCGTCTAAGGCCTGTTAGAAAGCTTTACTGATGAGTCCACTAGCAAGCCCAGACGAAACGCGCCCCCTCCTTTCCTTTTCTGTCCTCCTACGATTCTCACGAGAACCTAACCGCAGCGAAGCAGCGCCACAAAACCATTCCCAATTCTCAAATACCAAAATCATGTAGATCTGTGTTACTCGCTCATTCCGAGGTGCAATAATGCGGTTCTCCACATTTCCCAGTTGTCTCGCTTCCTGGAGGCACGTGTGGTCACGCTTAGCTTTTATTCCGTCCACTGTTGGTCCAACGATCTTCCTTTGGAATCGATTCTGCAATATCTTCCAAGGTCTCTTCCATTTCTCACACTTTCTGTCAAGGCAATCTTCATTTAAATACACTACGTTCAGTTAACGCGTTGTGCCTTCGCGCATTTTTACGCGTGCACACTGTGTTGCGTTTAATCGTGTGTCATGGAAGTACGAAAACGCGAAGAAGCGACGGGAGGACGGTAGGACGGATGCCGATGCCGATAAAATAGAGTCGTCGGCCATACTCGAGCGAAAATACCTCGAACCTCCTCGTAAATCTTTCGAGCGTTCCGTCGAGAAGGAATATTTTTTCGGACGTGACGCTTCCATTGGCACTCGACGAAGAACACTTATCTGCTCGTAGGTAGGTCCGGAGCCCTGCTGTTCGTTTTCGAGAAAGGGAGTCCCAGCTAAACGATGATTGGATTAATCAACGTCGTTTCTCGGGGTTTCAGCGAAGGCAACAGGGATACACGAAAGCTTCGCGAGAATATCCATGGAAAAAGGATAAAAAAACAATGGACCGATTCGTGTAAAATCCCCGTTGAAACTAACGAACCCAGATCGTCTCGAGACATTCAACGACAATCTTTCTGGTCGACGGGATTTGGTTAACGGCGATAAGTTTTATCGCGATCGAAACCGATGTGGTATAGTTCGTGAAACAAATATAGAGTAATACGCTAACGCTCGCTGGGTCAATCTAAGGGAAATTATTTGTTGTGATAACTAACGTAAAAAATTTTAAGTACCTGTCTGGCCATTACTCGTTATTTCTACTAGCGTCTGTGTTCGCAGGTATTGATAGTGCACGGCACTAGTTGTTCCAATGGCTTTTATTCAGAAACGATAAAATGAAAAAAAAAAACAAATAATACTATACCAGAATAAATGCATAAGGACTCCAATACAAGTGGAAATAACGAATAATGGACCGTCGCGTTCAGCGGACCATACTCAATTGCACGCGTGATCCATGAACTTTCAAAACCAATTTTTTCGAAAACAAAACACTCGCATGAACATACTTCATTCCATGTATTTTCGAGTCAGTTTTTCATGTACTGGGTGTCCTAGTATTCATAGTATAAACGAGATTCTACGTAAAAAAAATAAATCATAAATGTAGGATAAAGCTCGAAACCTAATCAAGATGAGGATATACGCCAAATATACAGGGTGTTCGGCCACACCTGGGAAAAATTTTAATGGGAGATTCTAGAGGCCAAAATATGACGAAAATCAAAAATACCAATTTGTTGATGGAGGCTTCGTTAAAAAGTTATTAACAATTAAATTAAAAAATTTCAAATCGTTTTGGAAAAATTATTTTCGGTTGCAAGGGTCAATTATAATCATTTTTGATGAATAGATATGCCCCGAAAATCCTACCCAGTTTGGAGAAAAAAATTCGAGAAGGTGTGAAATTTTTCAACAAAATTAAAAAATTTTAAATCGTTCTAAAAAAATTATTTTTGATTGTAGGGATCAATTATAATCATTTTTGGTCAATAGACATACCCTCGAAATCCTTACCATTTCCGAGAAAAAAATTCCTTAACGAAAATATAATTTCAGGCCAAAAATGCTTTCCGTAAATTACATGCGAATCTTTAAAACACCATAACTTCTGAACGGATTGGACGATTTTAATGTTCAAAAAGCCAAACGCCGCATATTTTAGTGTAGAATATGCAACAATAATAAAAATATTGGAAAGGTTGTTCCTTGGCTCCGTAATGTTAGAAAAACCCCATAAAAATGGTCCAATTTTCAAACAGCCATAACTCCTATAATAGTGAATATATTTCAATGAAACTTTTTTCTGAAGTAGGGCCCAAAGGTACCTACAAAAAAGTATTAAATAACTTTCCTGTAGGACGTCAAGCGAAATTATTAAAAATCAAAAACGAATTTTTAAGGAAAATCGACGGGGGTAGGTGCCTAAATTTTTCGGCGAAATTGAAAAGTTTCAAATCGTTCTGGAAAAATTATTTTCGATTGCTGGGGTCAATTATAATCATTTTCGGTGAATAGACATACTCCCGAAATCTTACCCACTTTCGAGAAAAAAATTCAGTATTGGCGGAACTTTAAACATTAATAACTTCTTAACGAAGCCACCATCAACAAATTGGCATTCATGATTTTCGTCTTATTTTGGCCTCTAGAATCTTCCATTAAAATTTTTCCCAGGGGTGGCCGAACACCCTGTATATGAAATACCTAACTTATTAATCATATATGGGGTTCGGTTTAAGAATCATCGCTGTGCTGACAGTCAGCTGGCCCGTTAAAATTCCCGAAGCAGTTAATTAGCGTCGAGCAGAACTGCAACTCGATGACGAAAAGGACGACGCGAGATTCTGATACGCGGTGTCGCAGAATCTCGCGTAACCGTAGCTGGTTCGTTGCTCGTGCCGCACGCGCGGGCTAATCTCGACCATAAAAACCGCACCGACGATTCCTGTTGTCGCGCGAGAGGTTGACTTTACGGGATATAACGACCGCGGCCATTGCAGTCGGCGATGTTTTGCTCGGTCGTTCAAAGGGACTTCGTAAATCACGGGAGAACGGGTCGCGGTCCTCGGTCATTGTACCGACTTTACGCGCGCTATACAGAACCTCCGCGTAGTTTGAGAATTACGCGGATTCGCTGTGAATTCTCCCGCCGCCGTTTACCCGCCTTCGTCGTTTCCTTTAATCGCGACAAAAACTCAGCCCGCGGCAGATATTGGCCTCGCGTAGCCGCGTCCAACCGTATCTACCGATGACACAGAGATATCGCTAAAGTTTCTCGCTGGTCGCGATTAATTCGAGCGATTATACGGCGTTAAATTGCAATGCGGCGTATAATGCTGCCCGTTCCCGTCCAGCTATAATACGTTAAGTCTGGCCAACGAGTTCGCCGGTGCGAACGAACACGTTTGGTACACGTACGTACCAAATGTCACCGGGAACGCCGTTGTTGAAATCGCGCAACATTGTACCGACGATTCTCGTTTTCGCCTCTCCCTCTCTCTATCTCTCACTTTCTCTCTCACATATGCTGCAAACGGTCAAGTGGAACACTACGCGTACGGTTAACGCCATTTCCCGACAGTGTTTCCCCTCTCCCCCCCTTCCAGCGAGGATCCTCGACAGCGTTAAGGCCGATTCGCACTATTAGGGGAATAGTCAGGTTTTGACTTTGAGAAACATTCTTTGAATATGTTCCCACAGGCACGGTTCCGAATATCTATTTTCGACTCGGAAAGCTGGCAAAATGGTCTGGAAAACAGTTTTGCAAGCACGTAACAGCGATAAGTCACCAGATATTCGTTTATTATTTTTATGTATTATATTATAATACGGCTAGATGGTACGGTGTATATCTAAAATGAATTTCGATACGATGTGAATGAAATAATGATTCTTAAAATGAACAGAGGATACTGAACAAAGAATTGCAGCAATAAACAACGAAATCATTTGTTACGAGAGTTTGGTATCGCATCGATACGATAGAGCCTCCATTTTGAACACATGTAAATTCGGAGCATGTAAGTAAAATGTAACTCGTTAGTAACCTGAGACACCCTCGGTCGCGTGTCGGAGATAACACCGAGGGTAGTTCGGGGCAAACAGTTCCAGGAACAGATGGGGATAACTTCGTGACACAATGAAAGGTGAAAATTGTGATACAATGGCAGGATTTAGTGTACTATGGCAAATTTGAATCTAACGACGTGGGCACATACGTACACGTTCACCGAGTCTCATAGATAATAGTCAGCCGTGGATACTATCTAGTAGTATCAATACATTTTAGACTACAGAGAGTCCCAGTATCGGTGGTGCAATCGAGAAGATCGTGACATTTCATTAAAAAAGCAATTAATATGTCTCGGACATCGAAACAAGTAGAAACAGTGATTCATGGTCAGACGCATCAAGCACACTCAATCCTAATAAAGTACTGCACGACAACTTTGTTCTACATTTTCGATTTACTCTTTCCATGGATACCTGAAATATTATTCATACGGTGTGTCAAATTTTGATCTATAAATGAAAGCTACTCGTGGATTACTTATTTCATGAATATGGACGAGCAATTATTCGTACACACGTGGTTAGAGGAAAAGAAAAAACATTATCCTAGGTGTTCCTTTTTTGAGATAATGTTGAATACAAATTAACAAAACCCTTTTTACTCATTTCCAACGCTATCATATAAGAAAATAGTTGAAACAAAAATGGAATGGACGGGTATTTCCTTCGTCGACAAGTAGCTTGAGAAATCATTGTTCTTAAGCACTTTCATTTAAATATAGAAAAATGCTAATAATGAGGTCTCCGTGGCTTCGAGGAGGGATGCTTTTAAGGCCAGTTTCACGATGGGCGCTGCGTATTATAGTGTAATATTTCGACTGGCTCTCGAAAAACTATTCCCTACGGAGAGGCGAACGAACGTGGAAGGAAAAACGTTGAATTAACCGGATGGCGCCGGTTTCGTTGCGAAGACACCCGAACGTTTATTGGGGTGCTTACTGTATGACGCGCGCGGCCCACCGCGGCAAGGAGCGGTGTGGCGCGTCTTAAGGAAAAACTGCTGGAATATTATTATACTGCATCATAGTCACTCGCAAGGCGCAGAGAAAAATGTTTTGCATCTGCAGCTGACTAGGGTATTATATAAGTAATGGCTGCGCAAATTTCCTCTGGGGCAATGCGTCGCTATCGCGTTTTCCGCCGTGGAGTGACACGCGGCTTTCTTATCGCTCCAAACTGCTGTTTCTGCCTCTTTTCCGCTCGCGAACGGTTACATCGAAAGAGTAAACCAATAAGGGTAAAAGTGAACGACCCTTAATCGCCCGGAAACCGGAATCGCGTTTCGTGGATTTATTTTACCACGCCTTACGCCGTTACTCAACTCTTTGTCTCGCTCTTTTAAATCGATATTTGTTTCTTTTTATAACCGAAAGGTTTTCAGATCATTGTGGTCACATTTAAAAAATGAATACTGAGAAGCCAGTATACGAATTTGAAATATACAGGGTGGGGCAGTAACTATTAGCACCTCAGATATCTTCGAAACTATAAGTTTCACAGAAATATTTGCTAAAGTAAATTGCACAGTACGAAGGGCGCTATTGGGTGACGATAATAGTTTGTTTGCAGGTGGAGGTACTTCGGACATTTGAAGGTCAAATCCATTTTTTTAAATGGATCGGTATGTTTTTGCTTCCGTATCACGATAGAGGATCTTAAAACGAGTTCAACGACCTATTACACAAGGTCATTGAAGGTCATAGAAAGTAGAGAAAGGCGATAATACTTACGGTTTTGGTAGTAAATGAAACATGTTTATAGTAGGTGTTCGAAATGATGACCATCACTGTCAATGCACTGTTGGATTCTTTTTACGATCGATTGACTTGCAAGTCTTACAGCGTCAGAACTTATTGATGCACAGGCTGCTTCTTTGTACACTTTCTCTTTCAGTGTTCCCCACAGAAAGAAATCTAAAGGTGTTATGTCTGGTGAACGAGCTGGCCACGATATTGGACCGCCACGTCCAATCCAACGATTTCGAAATTTTTCATCGAGTTCTCTTTGCGCATTCGATGAATAATGTGCTGGGCATCCATCATGTTGATACCACATGGTTTGTCGTGTAAATAAAGGTAACTCTTCTAGCAAAAGACCCAATGTATCCTTAATAAAATTAGCATAGACGTTGCCATTCAAATTTCCATTGATAAAATAAGGTCCAATAATTTGATCACCTACGATACCGCACCATACATTCACAGACCATTGTTTTTGATGTTCAACCTGTCGCAGCTAATGTGGATTTTCCGTTGTTCACAAAAGGCACGTTATGCAAATTAACATTCCCGCGATTTGTGAATGTTGCTTCATCAGTAAATAAGACGGTATTAAGAAAAAGCTCATTGTTTTGAATCTGACGTATAGCCCATCGACAAAACTCAACGCGATTCATGAAGTCGTTCCCATGCAATTCTTGGTGAAGACTAACGTGATACGGATAAAATTTGTGACGGTGCAAATTCTATGACCTTCAATGATCTTGTGTAATAGGTCGTTGAACTCGTTTTAAGATCCTCTATCGTGATACGGAAGCAAAAACATACCGATCCATTTAAAAAAATGAATTTGACCTTCAAATGTCCGAAGTACCTCCACCTGCAAACAAACTATTATCGCCACCCAATAGCGCCCTTCGTACTGTGCAATTTACTTTAGCAAACATTTCTGTGAAACTTATAGTTTCCAAGATATCTGAGGTGCTAATAGTTACTGCCCCACCCTGTATAATGATTAGATTACTTTATAGTCAAAAAACGAACGAAGTAAGAAAGAGATTGGGAAGGAATTTTGTAAGAAGCTTTAGGATGAGCTGAATGAGGTTGTTGTTTCAATATTTGTAATAGTTTAGCGAATAAAATTATGTAAATGCAAAGGTACGGTTGTTTACTTTGTCTTTGCACTCGTCGGTGTACCGAGGGATCTACGAGAGCAAGAAAACCGGTACTTAACGTCAAGAAATTCGTTAAAATAATTAAAAACCGTGCGCAAACAGGTGGTACACTGAGCGTACCTTGCCGCAAAGGGTTGATAATAACAGCAAAGGCAACGCAGAACCGGCTTTAGGATAAGCTACACTAGGCACTAACGGTGCTTGGGTTTAAAGATCACTAACGTCGCCCTCATCTTTCAGAAGGAAAACGTGCAACAAACATTGTGTATATTATGTCACTCGGTTGATAACGAACCATAAATAACGGTAGATTAAAATCACAAAGGCGTTGAGATTTAGACTGGAATTTTATTCGATTAAATTTATTTTTAAAAATAAATTATGAAAATTGGGTTTACTCTGCCAGACAGTCTCCATGCAGTTCAAACATTTTTAATTCCTAGATGTTGGAAACGTTAAAGAAAAAGACGTATTCCTACGTCGTTCTGAAAGGATGATTACCATTGTTTGGACTTATTTTCACCGAGAAGATCTCGCGAGTGTATTGATAACGGTATCGCGAAGATGCAACGAGAAATAAAAAAATTTGTAGTTTCCATTAGTGGCTGACATTGATACGCGTGCGTCGTGTCATCGCTTTAAAGTTCGGTCAGCGGGTTTTTAATTCAACGGCTGCTTGCTGCTCGAACCGACGAGTCGCTTCAGTCGAAGAAATATAAGCAATGGTGGGGATGATTTAATTTCTCAACCCGAGCTAAAATTCTATCTCGAGGCGAGGAATTACTGCATTCGGGCGAAATTTGTTATATACATAGCGGAATCATAAATTTTCACTACCTCATGAATGCCTCAGGAAAGATGGTTTTCTACGTTGACATTAATCGTTATATATAGGCAAGTTGATGTCATTAACGTTATAAAATATTTCTTTGTCGATGCTGTATCACGGAATGAATTTTTAATGCTGTCTTCCCGAGTCTCGGTATTTGGCAAATAACGTTGCAATATCAAGTTGTAATTTATTCGTACGTTATTAAATTTTTAGGTCTGTTAAACAGATCTCGGAATTTAATTGTTACTCTTTTAACGTAATTCGCTGATGTTACATTATCGCGTAACTATAAGCAAGAGCTTGCAACTCGTGAATCAATGCTTGAATTTTAACCGGGTCTTTCCTTGTTGCTATTCGGCGAGCATCAGCTGCCAGAATCCAATAAAATTGCGTGCCTCATAACACAGTTTTTTACTCGGTGGCAAAAATATAGTTCGTAACTTTTATTATATTATAATTGAACATCATCCTTTGACACTTCGACCGCCACGTCACTCATATATGGGGTGACAAGACTTTTCACTTAGCAACTAAAACAATTAATCCTCAAGCTGAAACATTACAGCAAATAAATTTGAGTAGGGCACGTCACGAAAATAAGCACTCAAACTTTATGTAGCTTACAATTGTCTAAAATCAAAGTTTCAGCTTTATAGTTTTAGTCTAGCAGTCATGATAATCGAGTGTTTATCTTTACAAGGAAAAATACAGGAGTGCTACGTGTATTAAAGAAAAGCACATTGTAAAGTGTAATAATTGGTTGTTGAAAAACGTTGAGAACGAGGCAACGTCTACGAGAAAAGATGGTCCGTCCGATATAACGTACGAGGATAGGTTTCCTTTAAGCTGCGCCAGTGTTAGCCGCGGGCGTTGCGAAGACGACTCCGTTGCTTTTAGGATTTTTCTTCCGGGAGCATTATAATAGCATCGGAGACCGAGGCTCGACTTTGAAGGGAGAATGGATGGTCCACACGGGATAACGCGTGCAAGTCCAAAGAAAGATTCGCAGAAGCAGCGGCGTTTCGCTCGACGAGGGTAAGGTCCGCTCCATTACCATCCTCTAAATCACGCTGGTAACGTTTTTGGGACGGTCGTAACTCGGGGCTCCGATGTTTTTGGCCTCATTAGTAGCCGTCTCCCGGCTTGATGTGGTACACGGAAAAGGGTCCCTGAGCGGGTAAGAGGAAGGCTGCAGCGAAGGAAGGAGGAGCGAGAGAAGAGGTCGAGAAGAGAAGTCGGTTGGCGCGAGAGAGCGATAGGGACCAAGTGGCAGAGCAAAGGAGCAAAGGAGAGAAACCAAGTGGGGGTGTTGTGGCGGGAGGGAGTGAGAACTGTAGCGGAGGATACCGACAGTGGCTGCGATTAATATTCCTCCGGTTCTAGCAGGAGTTCTCTCGGTCGTATCTGCGTCGTGCCGGCAACCTACTCCGGCGTACGTTTGCACTTTGAGTCGCGAGCGGCAATCCCTCGGCTTTCGAACCGTCGTTGGCCCTTTCGGGATCCCTATTACGCTCGATAAAGTCGACTCGCGACAAAGGGTACGTCTGACGCTGTTTCAAGGACACCGCCGCGACGTTATCGCGTTAGATCACTGCCGATCGTGATGGGCTATACGCGGAGGCTAGCGCGGTTTCCGAACACCGCGATTCTCAGCCACCGCGGCGATCTCCGGGATTTATGCGACTGGCTGCGTTTAACCGGGATAAGGGATGCTCGTGAATCTCTGAGCCGTCGAGTTACTTTGGACGAGAGAGGAAAAACGAATAAAGTTTGCGGCTTGGTAAAAGAAATATCGTCAACGCGAACGAGGCACCGAAGGGGGAGGCGGGAGGGGCGAGCGGACGACGAGAGATTAGTGTCTCGTTGCAGTAATAGCGACGACTCGACGCTACGCTCTTCGTGGAAAATAAAGAGGAAAGCGTTAGTTGAAATTTTCTCGAGCGAACGCCGGGAAAAGCGGTACGTCGTCGACGGTGAAGTGGACGGGAGACGAACGGGAACGAGAAGAAGCGCCCCAGATCCTTGTAGACTTTATGGTCGTCAAAGGAGGACCGTGACGGAGGCTAGGGAACGCTGCCCGAAACGTTCGATCCTGCCACGGAGGGACACGGTTGGAAAAGACCAAATTCGATTGGACGGATGGGAGGCTGCGCGCGTCGATGGACCAAACAGCGGGAAACGACTCGTTTACGATTCGAAAGGGCGAAGGAGAGCAGATATTCTCGTAAAAGTCTGAAGAGGGATTTCATCGGTACTCTCCATGAAATCGGGGCTAATCATTGTCATTTTGACTCCTTTTTTAACACACATTGTTAAGGATTATTAGGTAATGACTTGTTTATTTACAAATCCAACGTTAAGGGCTTGTAAAATTATTTTCTACTTCCCATACGAGGCTTTGTTTCCGAAAGAATCGATATTAAAAATTGATAGGAAAAGCGTGCAAGGGTACGACTGTAGAACGTTAATAGAAGTAGAAACTGCGAGTAATGGTCAGACGTATCAGATAAATCCTGTTCAATCTCACACATGTTCGACAAATTTTCAAAGTCCTCGTAAACGATGCAATAGATATTAAAAATTGATAGGAAAAACGTGCAAGAGTACGACTGTAGAACTTTAGCAGAAGTAGAAAGTGTGAGTAATGGTCAGACGCGCCAGACAAATCCTACTCAATCTCACACATGTTCGACAAATTTTCAAATTCCTTGTAAATGATGAAGTTGTTATTGTTTCATGTACTTTTATACGAAAATTATGTTTGACAAGGAATTTATAAAATAATTTTTAAATTGTGTACCTAGTAGATTAATCGTATTCTTCAGCGCTCCATTCATTTTCCACTTCTGCTTATCCTTCTATGTCCGATTCGTAATTGGACATACTACTTATTCTGGTATTACCTTTTATTGGCCTAGAACGTGAGTTACTTATTAGTGGATCGATGGTGGGTAGAAATTAATTTAATATACCTCGGTTCTAAATTTATCGAGTAAATTTCTCGGAGAAAGCTTGTCTATAGACACGGAAATGTTGGTTCTCGGCAGTTTCCTTGCATAGTTAGTCAATCGCTAATATTATATGTAAAATAATATTATATATTAAAATTTTCTACATTCTTGGATGTCAGTCATGCAATGCCACGTAAATGTCTCTTCTGGTTAACATATAAATGAAAAGGATGAGTCTTCGTGTCACGTTTGTTGGTTTCATACGCTTATTGCTACAACGTGTTTTACAAGGGACGTCGCATGAATGTAACACGCAAATTTTTATTTACGTGTGAAACAGTACAGAAAATGTTTGGTATGTTATTTCTTTCCCCTGTAATGGCCCTTTGTCTAAACTATTTAGTCTTGGAATAAAACGTATATTCTTTTTACGATAAATTTAATCACGCAAGCTATTTGTTAAAATATTAATATTAATATTACATCTTTTTTATATATTTGTTTTGCAAATTGTTGTTCCATGGTTGCTTGACAAACTGCAACTATGAAACAATGTATATTTCGAAACATATTACCTCGTAAGCCAAACATGCACAAGATTAAAAATTTTTAATGGATACATTCCTTAAACGAACCGATATTTGGAAAACTGTTTACGTAATAAAATATGTTATGAAAAATATACAAATTTTTTCCGAACATTCCCAATACCGAGAGTTGCTTTTACCCCGCAGACATGGATTATTGCAAATAGTAAAAGTATCTATTAAATATTTTTCTAAGACAGTGGAATACGCGATGCGTTTATTTGATGCATCGCAACCGAGAAAATACTTAAAACCCCGTATTAAAAAGAGTCGGCAGCTAATTCTTTTTGTACTATAAATAGAAGCCATTACTGAATTACACGGCGGTAATTACTAGATTACTGCTTGCTTAGAAAGAACACCGGAGCTCAACCGGAAATATAATAAAATCACTAATGAATTGTGACAATCGTAAAAGCACTAAATTTTATGCTGTTTTCAAATATCAAAAACTATACAAATATAGACGACAATAAAGAAACATTTTTAAAATCAGTATATTTTTGCCTCAGAAGTGTCCATAATGCACAACTTTGTACAGATTTTTTTAAAACATAAAAATTGCTAACAATCGAGCAATTTTGCAGGGAAAAGTCAACAACGAAACGTGCACCATAAAAACTGTTAACTTTTGACAAAGCCCAGCGCTTTCTGAGCGCTTGCATTATAAATAAAACATTGACACGTTGTTCCTCGTATATTTAACTTGCTTCAGGAAATAATAACTTTTCAACCCACGTAAACTTTTCGAAATCGTCTCTTTCCCAGATTTTCCAAACCCTTTTAGGCAAGTGGAAAATCTCCACTTTTGTGTCAAGTAACTAATTCTAGTTCTCCTTTTTGAACAGATTGAAATCAAAAAATAAAATCACAGGAAGAAAATGATATTGAAGATGAAAAGTATTTATTCGCAGTTCTTCAGATATCAGATAAAGGAACACTTACGTGAACTTTATTTGGATATCTCCCACCGTTTGAAAAATACCCTAATTTTAATTTTGTTACTGTCGAGAAGAAAGTTTTGTTTAGCATTGACACAAGCAAATTCAAGAAATTAAATTTAAAATTTAAATTTAATTCAAAACGTTTCGGCTCCGCTTTGAGTTATCCTCAGTCTAATAAAATAAGAAATTGTATAATATAAGAATTAAATTCTTTCACTTCTATTCGCCTACTTAGTTTTATGTCTCGAAAGTCTGAAATTAATATATTCTACCCTTCGTAGGAAACTCATTTTTTGATAATTCACGTTCTTGATTATAATTAATTTTAGTGGCCAACCTTCTCCTTTTGTATTAATTTTGTATCATTGCTTACAGTAACATTTTCACAGTAACATTCTTAAAATGAATTACAAGGAGAGTTATAGAGTCATATAATTTTTGAAAAATAGAAACTATAAACGTTTTTTCGGGGATTCCCCGGTGGTGCAACTGCGCGTGGACCAGCAGACAACGACTTAACGCGGCGAACCGGTAATCCAATTTCAAAATGGCGCCCTAAGACGCGAATTAACAGTTGAATGTAATAAAGCGTACGACGCAATTTCATAGCGAATAGCTTTAACCTCAGAAGCGATTACAGCGGTTATGAGTAATTAAAGTCGATAGCGTTGCTGAGGCGTTTTCCTACGCGAATTCCGAGGGAATTTGCGATATAATCGTTCGGTAAACCGCTAGGCGATTATCAACCCCACGCTATAAGACGTCTGACGACTCGTTCGGGTAGTCGATTGTAAAAGTAGGAACGGCGTCGCGCGTTAAATTCGCCCGTGCGACGAAGGGGAATAAGAACTCGCCGGTTTTCGTGAAATTAATAGAGCGGGCGGCGTTTTGTTTTTGGCGTAAAGGCGACGGGGTCGATACCGGCGCGTCAATTTGAAGCCGGTTTTGAAGTTGACCGACGTGTGGTACGCCGCTGGATGCATCGAAACGCCACGGTTGTGAACGACGCTTAAGCCGACGCGGTATCGACACGCTTGGGAATTGGAGCTGCTAGGACAGCTGCTGCTAAAGTATGCATGAACGGAGACTGTTTTGTATCCGTATACTCGGTGTGCGACTATTCCTTGTACACGTTGTTCCTCGTTGATCGAACTGCTACATTTGTTGGGCTATAGTCATGGCGTGCTCCATCAGGGCCGGTACGGACGTATTTTCGGCTAATCCAGCTATCTCGTTTGGACGTCTTTCCCGTCTCTGCGGAGAATCGAACGAAACGATTCGCTAGTCGTCGATAAACAGGATTTGCGTACACCCCGACCGCTCGTGTGTCTTTTAACCCCCGTTATGCCAAATCTATGTATCGAGCTGACCTATTTTTTTTATATTTTTGAGATAGAAACGGAGAAGTAACACGAAGGAGACGTGTATCAAACCATCGAAAGAGAACTTATTCTCTATCGAATTTAAAAAATTTTAAACTTACGATTTCTTACTTTTTTAGAAGCAAATATTATTGTAGCCATATTTTTCTTTTAGAAAAAATTCAGCAATCTTTCCGACCACTTTCAGATCAGTTTAAAAAAAATTAATTGTTACGCCCCGAGTTTGTGTTAGGGTCGAACGGAAAGTTAATCAATCACTCGTTCCTCTTCGCAGAAATCTATAGTAAAAGACCTAGAAAACCCTAACCCAAAACGAACTCTAGACCCAACTTACGAGAAAGGTTGGGTCAGGTTTTAATTAGCTTTTTCAGTTTTATTTATTTATACACGGGATTGCTATTTGATGAACAAACGAGGTGAAAATGTCTTAGAGCTATTGTTCTTGTTGTAAAAGTACGTGATGTCTAATAGATCATGATCAGAAACGAATTAAAAAAAATCGATAGGGGATAGGTGGACAAATTCAGCGAAATTAAAAAATTTTAAATCGTTTTAAAAAAATTATTTTTAATTGCGGGGGTCAATTACAATCATTTTTGGTCAATAGACATACCTTCGAAATCCTACCCACTTACGAGAAAAAAATTCATTACCGAAAATACAATGTCTGACCAATGTCTGACCAATTCCCCTGAAATCTCATGCGTATGTTTAAAAAATCATAACTCCTGAACGAATTGGAGGATTTTAATGTTTCGAAAGGCAAACGACGCGTATTTTGGCGTATAATATTTAGAAATTCCTAGGAATGTTCATTTAATCCATCTCTTCCGGATCGATTTCGCGTTTTGCATCTAAAGTAGTTTGAGAAAATACTGGAGCAAAATAGTGAAAATTGTGGTCCTTAAACTGTATTACCAACGGAGGATGGGGGCCATGGCTCCCCAGCGTAACGTAACCTTCCATTTAATCCACGTACGCCCCCGTTGGACAAAGTCGTTTCGACGATTACATGGATAATCGTCGAAACGAGAAACCGGATCGATTTCGTCGGTGCGGTTTTCGACTTTTGGCGCGAGCGAGTTCCCCGGCTTCGACCCGACTCCCGAGTCGTTCACCGTCGGTGTTAAAGTCCTCGACTTCGACCAACTGCCCCCGTCCTTCCGACCTCGTCTTTCCGACAAGGAGCTAACCTTTAATGTACGAGTCGTGTTCGAACCGAAACCTGTTTGGCGTAGTTAGGAGTCGTACGAGCAACTTTGTCCGATACCTCTCCTCTGATGGGGCGTGGGAGGAAGGGGGAGGAAGGGGGGGAGGTTCGCACGTGCGCGACCGACAGAGATCACCGACCTCGGTTCGATTCTGCGGAGAGTTATACGATCCTCTCGTCAAGGATAATCCAACTCGGGATACGCGCAAGATACTCGGTGTAACCGACGTTACGAAGATAATTGTGTTTCGTAACACCGAAGGCAGTACGACCGCATTCGATAAAACTTTTTCGACCTCCCTTTCTATACTTTCGTCTCCTCCTCTCTTTCCCTTCCTCTCTCTCTCTCTGTTTGCCATCTTTCTCCTCTCCATTCTCCGGAATCCTCGTTCCGGTTCGTTCCACCCCAGCCGCGTTCCCTCCGTCGCTAGCGAACGCGTTACAAGCGGAACGAACCTGGCACCGTTGCAACCGAGCAACGACGCAACGACGCAACGATGTAACTCCGTGAAAACTCGAAGTGGTTTCGTATCGCGGTGCATTGCGATGCATTGCACATTGCAGACAGAATCGTGCAACCCCACCCGTCGTAGTCGACGCCGCCCGTCGGCACCAGCAACCGCCATCGCTGTGCTACAGCAGTCGCGTAAATAATGCACGCCTAGGTCCGCGAAGGAGTGGCTCGCTTCCTAATTACCGCGTCAACTTTATTGCCGAGCCCATCGTCCCCGTTCCTCTTCGCGCCAAGAATGAATTTTCATTCCGTTGCTTATCCTTTCCCGACCATCGTCCGCGAATCTTTAACCAAACTCTCTCTCCCCCTGCGGACCCGGGGAATTTTCTAGGGACGAATCTCGTTAAAACTGTTACGTATTCAACGGCGCGATAACTTTATCGCCGGAAACCGCCTGCAAGGGTTTCGCGCTTGTGCTTTCAAGGATCGCGGAAATTCAGCCGCGTTCGGTCAGATAGCGCTGTGGAGCTGTCAGAAAGGAAGACGGAAAAACTGGGAGAACGTTGTGAAAGCTCCGTTTTTCACGCGACGTAAAATCACGACTTGCAACCCTTCGCGTTACGAACTGCGACTGTATTGTTTAGGTCAATGGTGGCGAACCTGTGGCAAAATACGAGAATTTTGCAGAAATCATTTTACATCCTTAATTCGATTCTTTTCAAAATTAATATCTTGGTTTCTGTAATTATCAGTGTCTCTTTTATTCCTTTAATATTTTTATTTTTCTATTTCCTATGAATTACGAGCTTCATTCTTATGATTTTTCGTTCCAATGTACTGCAAATTGAACAAATCGCAACGAGTCATTTTGTTTCTTTATGATCTCAATTGCACGTGACAAATTAGTAATTTCATCTGAAGCAAAAAGGTGCAAGGAACTCGAATACGACTATATAAGATTTCTTGTGTATAATTAAATGTATTAAATTAGATTTCTTATATACCACGTAGAAAATTGTGCAAGAATCGGATCCTAAGTGTCTACTTAAAATGTTTCATTTGCACTCTTGCTCGTTCCCTCAATTTTTTTCACTCTGGAATCTCGGCGCTGTATAACATGACTGGCAATACCGAACGGTCGCAAAGCCATAAACTCCTCTTGAAATCGTTTTTAAAATTCCTCTCTGCCAATCCCCTTGTTCGAGTATTGCATTTGCTTTCTCTGACAGATGTTTTATGTGGGTTTTATTATCTACCCTCTTCATCCTTGTAACCCATGTCCGATGTTTTCTACCTCCAGTTTACGAGTTTTCTTCTTCCTTCACACGTTCGGAATATCAGCGCTTTAGATTTATCCGCGTCGAGGTGTAGCTTTCTTTTGTCAAGGTATTTTTCCAATCTCTCTATCTCTGATTTTAACGCTTCCTTTTCTACCGCTGATAGGGGAGATCGAACCAAATCGATACACTTTTCAGCTTTCAATTTTTGCAAATTTTATTCGATTCGCCAACTCAGTGAAAAGTATTTCCAAGTGTATTTCGACCTTTTCTAAAACACCTAATCGTGCATAAATAACATTTAAAATCACAATTTTTGCTTTTTACTAAATGCCTATTTCTATTTGTTATTATACTGCAGTTTACAGCACTGTGATTTCTTCTGTAGTTAAGTTCAATTTAATTAGCGATGCACGTAAATTAGATAGTACTTGCATAAATAATTGTTTGTTTCATTATTATTTAAAGTGTTACGTAAAAAAAATTTCGTCACGACCTGATTCTTTATTTACTTTTACTGCAGCCTTTTCTCATTATTTTGCTAACATAATAAGCGTAAACGTAAATGGCGACGCGACTGTGTGTCGTTAGCGTAAGGCAGTGTATGAATTCTCTCTTCTCCAAGATCCACCTCAGTGATCCTTTTTGTAGTTCTGTTTCTATGTCAGCCGCTATTATTGTGAAAATGGACTAATTGTAAGTGAGCATCCTTGCCTTACTCCTTTGTTCATCCAGAATTTGCCTGATTTTTCTTGTCTTTCCATACAGGGTGACGCCGAAATACATGATCTTACGTAGGAAAATTGTGCAAACGATTCAGAAATAAAATCCAAAAGAAAACGAGTCTTAACGAATATACTTTGAGCCAAAACAAGTCACCGAGTAAGTTTAAAAACATGATAGGTCGTTTTGAGTCTAATAACTTTCTGAAGGTGTCAAAGGAGAGTGAAATAATATCTATGATATTAGAATGGGGCGGTTAGAGGCGTTGCCGCGCGGAATTACAGTGAATGTCATTTCGGCGGGGAAACGATTCGGTCAACAAGCGCGGGAATACTGTATTTAGCTGGACAGGGAGAAGACGCACGATCGAATGAACGCGTTTCATAGGGAAATAAGGTTTCGCGTTTCATGGCCGAACGGGACAAGGTATCGTGTAATAATCGCATCCGTTTTGGGGCGTAGTCGAGCAACTTGCGAGCGTCGGTGCCGCCCCACAGGGCTGGCTCGTGCCGTAGATCGTGTCGTAGCTAGCTGCTTTGTCGTCGACGTCTAACGATTATTAACGACCCGGTAGCTGTGTCTTTGTACTTTTAAAGGCATCGCGTAAAGAGGAAGAGCAACGAACGAGAAGCACAAATCGCGAGGATCGAAGTCGCGATCGATAAGCGTCAGCTGCTTCCACGTTGCCGTGGATTTGGTTCGTTTCGACGGAGGCGATAAGGAAATAGGAGACGAGAACTCGACCGTGTCATAGAGATTTCACGAACGATTTTGACTAATTTTAATCAACCAGAAGTTGATTAAAATCCATCGTGCTTTTCGTATAATAAATCGAAACAAAAAGGGATGCAATAGTAAACAATTAAAAATACAAATACGAAGAATTAAATCTCTTTAAAATGTATCATTACGAAGCGTTTACGGATGGTAAAATAAAAGTTTAAGATGTTCCTTCCTTTTTTAAAGGCACGCTTTAGCTACTCAAAGAGAAGTAATCAGTTATTGAGTAGATAAACCTAAATCGAATGGAATAGAAATCGGTTGCGTAGACGGAACAATACTCTGATGCAATAACTCGCTTTTCGATCCTCTTTACTCGACACTCTTATCTCAACCATACGAGTCTCCCTGAAACTTTCGCGCCAAACATATCGAATCACGCACACTAGCGCTTACGTACGTGTATATTGAAACTCTCAGTGTGCATTCGAAGAATTTACAACTACACGTCTATTTTATTACGCGAAATTGTTGTACAACCTGTTGAATAAACTTTATTCACGAATAACGAATGCAAATTTTAGGTTCGTTCCTAAATCAATTACGCTTAGGAATCGTGTAAATTTTTAATCGTTATTTTCAAATAAAATATACTGTCAAACAATTACCGTTTATTAAAAGAATAGAGAAAAGGTACATTTGATTCCTTTATGAAAAATGTATTTAAAATGATGAAAAAACTTTTCGCGTATAACGAACACATATTAAAATATATTTCAGAATTATTCCACGGTATATTATAAAAAATTATAATTGATAAAATAAAATTAATGGTAACTAAAATAAGCGAATGAGCAAAATTATTAAAGTTTTTATAATTCTCGAATAAGAATGTAAAAGTAATAATTAATTAAGTTTTTTGTTCTGTTCTACAAATATCAACAAGCTGTTAAAACAATTGAGTGAAATTAAACTTTCTGACATATAAACGTCATGGTAAAAGCAGCGTAACTTGGAAAATGAAAACTGTTCGACGACATGTAAAAGCCTGAGTTCGCAAGCTTTTCCAGAAATAACTGTTTCGACCAGTTACATAACGGTTTTTGGCGAGACAGTTATAAAGAATCAATATTAGGAGTATTTGTTATACAGAACTGAAAAAGCTGAACGTATCGATTCCGGTTACGGCTGTAATACCGATTGACATATAGGTTCAGTAACGACTCCGTAACTGTTATTACTTTCCTGGATGCTATTGACTGTAACAAAGTATCTCTATCGATGAAAATTTGACACCGTTCTCGACCTTGTTTGTATTTTTCCGTGTCCTAAGTTATTTCGGGTTATTCCAAACACAAGGTAACTATTTCTGACACGAAACTATTCTCTCACAACAGACAAGTGAAGAATTACAAAATAACTGCTACGTCGAGGCTAATTGAAAATTTTAACAGTTTCGTTCGAGGTCTGCTGTTCGAGTTAAACTATTCGCGTGTAGTAACTCCCATATCTGTATTAATTCGTGCATACACGCGCGAGTGCTCGAGTCTGCGCTACGTCGACCCCGTAAGACCTGTCGTAACCTTAAAATTGAGAGATTTACCGGCGGAGGTGAAATAATTGACTGAAATTCCCGCGAGACATCGCGATTCCTCGTGGACAAAGATTTCACCGGTCCCTGTGGTTATCCCTCGAGATGCGACGTCGTGCTCATGTCCAAACCCCGTGTACCACGGTAGAATTAGTGGTACACGAGTTATTGGCGTCTACCGGTTTCATCCAGCGGTCTTTCTCGTTTGCCTCGCCTCTGCCTCTTCTCATTTATCCGTCGTCCTCGATGAGATCGTCTCGGTCACGGCAACCATCGACGCGCGAGCTTTGCTCGCCTGCTTGAAATTAAGGCAACGTACCGATTCATATCGTCGTCTATTCGAACAGCAGGCTTCCACCGTAAAGGGAAACGGTCGTCGTTCAGATTTCGGAACGAATACCCGCGGAATAACGTGCTGGTAATGAATAGCCCGGTTATGAATTATTATTCAATAGCAAAATTCGAACGTGTGACATCTGGCGAAGCCAAACGTCTCTTGGCCACCTTTGCCGGTCGTGAAGTTTATTGTTTTTCCCCGCTTTACGTGGGTTGATATTCTGAAATCAGTGTTGAAACAGACTCCTCTATAACAGGGAATATTTATACGACTCCTAAATAATTATGAAATAATGAAATAAATTGGATCGATCCGATGTTTCACTTTATAGAAAGAATGGTAGGAACGTCAGAGATCGTTACTTCTAAGATGTATACAGCAAAGAAAGAAGAAGAATGGTTTCAGCAGGAGCATTATTTATCGGTGACACTATGATTCCAGAGTTTTCTCTCCGGGAGCACGAACGTGACCTCGATAAATTTAATGACGGGTCCCGTGGTTTGAACTTCAAAAATGAAAAAGATTAGGAAACGTACACAATTTTATCGTCGTTTCGTTCTGGTATTGCTGGACGATGTCTTCAGTAAATTTTATAGTCTCATTTACTTTCTCTTTGCGAATTGAAACGAGCTTTAGAAAATTAATTCTTATCTAGGTCCTCTATAGTTAGGACAAACACGATACTAATAAAGAGCGTTAATTAATAATACCAGTCAATTGTTATAATATATTCATATAAACGTTCCTTTTCGTTGCAAGACGAGACGGGGGATGAAGCTACGTTAAAATTTATGCATACTGCGACGAAATCGTTGAACCCCAGTTTCACCCGATATAGGAGACCACAGCGAGAGAAATTTCGTTATTGAAAATATTTCAGTTGCGTTTCATCGTTTCTCTTGGAAAGGAAAAAAGGGTACGCGAGTTCGTAGTTCTCATTTTAAAATATCGAAATTATTCCAATCTGGCGTCCCAACGTTTCCCCTCTTTCTCTCTTTTTCTCTCGTCATCTTTGCCGGTGTGTCGGCGAATCGAGTCGCGAGCTACGTAGATGCAAATTAAGTTTGTATAACCGTTCGTTTGGTTGCAACGAATCGGAAGCCGCAAGATCTCGAGCGTGCGGAAAAGCTTTCAACCGAAATAGACTCGCGGGCGTATTCGGTCGCTCTTTTCGAAACGATATTTCCCAAGAAACTTTGCACACTCGCTTTATTGTATTTTGTCCTCGTTCGGCGGCTGCGCTTAACGCTTATTCTATAGAGTTCCGCGCGTTTATCAGTCGTAAAGCCGTGGAACTGCGGTCCGCGAACAGATTTGAAAGTAAAATAAACGGGTACCCTGGGCGAGAGATAAAATAAATAAAGTTTCGAAAAATAAATAAATACGTCGGGATACTGTGTTCCTGGTGTATGCATCGATGGAAACTGACGATACGTAACTTACACCAGTGTTAATTTACCAGATAACGAGTGTACTGCAAGGAAAACTCACTCGTCAGTAAGGTCTATCGAGCACTTGTGAGAGAGCGTAGCCCTCTGGTGGCGAGTACTGGAGGTACGCCACACCGTTGTCGCGGAACAGAATCACTTTTCGGCGTAGATCTAAGCACGTCGCACCGTGTTATTCTCGAAACGTTGAGATTCGTTACGATTATCATCGAGCAGACACGTCATTGGGTGACCTGGCGTGGAACGCGGCCCACGTAATCGTTTGTTCGCCCGTCAAAGAGATTCTGGAACGCGCTTTTAAGAAGTTTAGTTAACAGAGGAGTTTAGGTTGTCGGGCGGAAGTAACTTCCACGGTGAGTTTCGACGGAAAAATTTCGCTCTACGTAGATTCTGTGAAACTGGGTCGTGGCGTACGCGTACCATCTTCATCGATTCCATGAATGCGACGCAGTCTAAAATCAGCGGTCCCTTTGCCTCGCCACTACTAGACGGGAACGTTCCTAGCTACGTGGAACCTTTGGCTTCGTCGATTCGCCTTTTCGCCATTCATCCGGAACGGTACTTGAAACGGTAACTGAAATTTGCTTTGACGTTGTTACCGTTAACAAGAGCACTTAAGCGAGCACCGTTGTCCCTCCGATGCGACAGTTCCCGATATTACGAGTAGCTACCTTAAATTAACGAAGATCCATCGCGGATCGTAGTCCATTCGTTTTCTCGCGGAACGATTTATCCGTTAATCGCCGACATAATCGAGTCGATCTCCGTTCGTACTTTTGTTCGAAAATTAACCATTTCCGGATGGATGTCCGAGTGCTGCTCGACATTATGGTTCCATCGTTTTCGACGGTGTCTGGATGTATATATTCCATTGGGTGTAGAAATTAATTCGAAGGTTTTACGCCAACTAACTCGTGGTGGACACGAACGTTGTACGATATCTTTTTACAAATAAGTGGTTAATTTATGTTTGATAGTCAACGAAATAATTTCTACGCCTAATACTATGGATTGGCATTCCTATGCCCGCGGGCGCAAACTTTGGAGGCTCTAGAATAGGGGTGAGCATCTGTTCGTATGCGAATTATTACGATGGAATTTCGATTTTATAAGCGTATCTCACAGGTTAATTTAAATTTGTGTTAGAAGTTGTTAAATTATTACAATAACGGAATAACTTCATTTAATCCTAGAACGATCTATTATTCAATTATATACTTCACCTATTTGGTAAAAAATTACTAGAATATGTGAAGTTGGAAACATAATGGAAATATAAGTTATTAGTCAAAACACAATATTAACCTCAATGTTATTCTAGACACTTAAGTTAAGAAAAACACTAAGTATATAAATTTCTCAAATTTTGTTGAGGAACCTGTAACGTGTTGTACTTCTTCGCTTAAGTTTCACGTTTATTTATAAGCGTAATTATTAAAAAATATATTTGGAAAATATGTAGCAGAGCTTTATCTCACTGATTAATTCAGCAGTGAAAAGGCAAAGCTTTTCCAGTTTTATTCCAACAAGCATGCAGTGTTGCATTCAAAAATATATTTTCACTCGTGGATTTTCCTTTATAAGCTACGGAGGGCTTATTTCTCATAAATATTAAAAATTTTCGTTAATGCCTCAAGCATCTTAAAACGCAACGAGCCGTGTGTTGCCAGTCTCTGCTCTTTTACATTTCAAACCAAACGCAATAGGATAGTGTGCACAAAAATGAATAAAATTAAAAATTGATCAAAATTAAGATAGATGGACAGTTGTGGCGCTCAGAATTTTTCAACTTTTCAGTCGACGTATTAGCAAATGATTTTTTCTGGTCCAAATACTGATAATACCTCGATTCCCTTTTTCCGTGTGACAGCCATTATTGAACATGCAAAGAGATAAATTTACGAGAAAACGGAAACAATTAATCTTTTATATAGCACTGAAGCCTTAAAGCTTGACGGTCTGAGCAGTGAACTCTCGATCTTTTGTAAAAACTTTAAACAAACTACGAATAAGTTTTATTTTCATAATTCTAAATTAATTAGGAGAAGCTAGTGATTCGTCGAACACCGACCACGATTCTTCTTCAGCGAATTTCAAATATTCGTGCAATATTAAATGACTTGGGGAAACAAATTTCGTGAATAAAAATAAACGTACGCACGTAAAAGAATTTATAAGGAAACAAAGTTTCTCTTCATTTATAAACAGCGTTCAAATACGAAAACATTTAATATGCAGGAACGTATAAAGGTTAAAAACGTTTGGTCGGAATGAAGTTAAAGGTAGACGAAAAAAATTGGACGAGAGCTTATGGTATTGGCGAGAAGCGGAAACGGTAAAAGTAACGATAAGGCGGTGGGGAAAAATAAGGGAAAACGAATAATACAGAAAGGAATACGAAGGGGTGACTCGAGACTATCGAGACGTGGCAAAGCGAGGTTGGGTCATTGCGCGGTCTAACTTGTAAGCTGGAAAACGCCAAGAGGAAAGAAGCGACGGTGTATTGTATCGAGAATATTTCACGGAGACTCCATCGACTATCATACCGGTCTCCTTCTATTGTTACGCTGCTGCGAGTTTCCCGATACTTGGCATTATATTAAATTATTATAGCGCATACGGGTCGGCGGTTCTACTCGAGGACGTCGTCTGGACGACCACATAATATCATCGCACGATCTACGCAGGAAGCTGCGAAAAGCTGCTTTGGGGAGCCCCGGGGAGATCGATACGCACGCAAATTGTTTAACCGAGCGTATTAACCCAACCACCTATACAAATGGTATTGTTAATTGACCCTCGAGTCGCGTACGATCGATCCACGAATAAAGAAAAATTGTTCGTGGATTTTGTTCCCGTTGCGAAATTGATTGCGAACAAAGGGAATTCGAGGAACGCAGCGGCCCGTGAAATAACGTCGAAAGAAATAGAAAAGAACCGAAAGAGGTAGGGGAAGTTTCCAAAACTGACTAGAGAAGATGAAGAATGTTCTTCGAGGAGCGAAGGGGGGATTCTACTTTGCTAAAACTGACTCGAGAAGACGAAGAATGTTCGTTAAGGAGAAGGGTTTCTACTCGACGAAACCGACTCGTGAGGAAGAATATTCTTTTAGGGTGGATTTCCACTTTGCCCGGTGAAAAATTCTTTTTTCTTCGAGTTTTCCGAAAGTATGCACGTTCGAGAATATACGGTTTAAATTCTATGGAGAAATTCGAGAAATTGGCGGTATTGCAAGAGTCTTTTGGTAGAACAGTTTGTCTGCAATATACACCGACGTATTATTAAAATCATATAAAAGTGGTCTGGGTTAAACGGATATAGTTGCAGTGAAACGTTTTAACGAAAAAATGTGAAATCAACTTTTTCTCGTTATCGACAGCTCGTCTGTCTCAGCTGCAGCGGGTTCGATTGTCTGATGTTCGTAAATATATTCAACGGTAATTACGACCGGCGCCATTAGCGTTCGCCACGTATCAGCGAAATAAAACGCAACTCTCCGTTCGGTCCCAATTTCCCTGTTTTGTCCCACTTTCCTCCACTGATTATTAGCCGACCCTGAACAAAGTGCACATAGACGACGTTAGGTAGAAATGGACATTTCCAAACGTTCGAATAGAAATAATGGAGTATTAACACTGATGCAATAAAAAAATACATGACCCATCTATAAGAAAACTAGTATCGTGAAAACGTGTTCCTCTCGAAACCCATTCAACTTCATCCAAAACATTTTTCGTTGCTCTATATACGACGACCCACCCCGTGTAACAGTTTGAAACAGTTATTTTTGGAACCTTTTCAACCCCTGCTTCGCAGCATCGAACGAAGCGTCGCTCAGGGGGTAGTTTCGCGCGCGATCTCTTCTGGACGAAATCGAAATCTGTTAAGATATCAAAATCGCTCGAAGCGATTGCGTTTTCCTGCTTAAACGGCGATCAGGACGGCACGTTAATTCGAGTCGATTATCGTCCCCATGGCCGGCAATATTTAGCGGGTTCAGGTCGCACTGTGAAGTGCTGCGGTTTTGCTTGCATGCTAACCTAAATTCATGGGATGTATTTACGCCCGCATACTCGCGTGCGCGTCTCTGGATCGTTCCAGCCACCACCGCGACGCCTCGCCACGGCACTCCTTGCCACCCCTCTTCCGAACGAACCCCGCCGATTCAATGCCCCCTTGCTTACCCTGTCGTTGTCCCTGGAGGCTTTAATAACGGCCGTTGGCGTCTCATCGACCCGTCTCCTTCAACGAACGAGACGCGATCGGACGGAAGCTACGCGTCCGTTGCTCGTCCTCTTTCATCTACGCGTCGTTTACCGCGTCTACGATCTCATACGAAATCTACAATTTCGTCCTGAGACGCGCTTTTCGTCGCGCGAGGAACATTTCAGCGCAACAGGTCCCCCCGTTTTCGATTCGACGCCGCGGAAATTTATATTCGAAATTTTCATCGAACAACAAATACTTTCGTACAGCCACGCGCGTTCGAGGGAAACACGAAGGTTGAAACTATTTAATTGGCCAGGGTCGAAGAGAAAAATTGAATATTTCTTGATGTAATAAAGACATATTTAATTATAATATGAACGAGGAAATTCTAGTTTCAAAATATTCAACCCTTGTATATTTATTTTCGTTTATGCAAGATGCCTAGCAACTGGATGATATAAACTGCATTATATGGTCATTCTACGTGGAAAACTGAAACCGAAATGTGAAATAAAGTTTTTTTGTACGACTCGTTTGACGCGTCTGACCATTTATTGATATTTTCACTTGCTCCTGGTGTTTTTAAACGTCGATTCCTGGAAGGAGGGCCCACGAAACATCCAACAGCTAGGGGGCATATAAAACAGGAAAATGACCTTTCCAAGAAGGTGGTCTTCAATTTAAAAAACCAATTAGAAACTGGTCGATGTTCGCGATAGTATTCTTTTGAAAGGAACCATGCAAAAGCCAGCGACGTCGGAGCAAAGGCTGCGCGCGATTCTGTGCGATCCTAGTTATTGGTCTTCTTATAACAGTTTGCTAATAAGATGCTCCAGGAAAAATCGTATCGTAGAATCGCTATTGAAATGGCAGAACGGGCATTGCAAATTTAACGAGATTCGGTCAATGCCAGATAATTAGGTGGCGCGGACAAACGTACAGGGCGAAGCGTTCAAGATAAGCTGCTTGGATAGCTTGTCCATTTGGAAAATAATATTTCAGGCAGAATTTGTTTCGTTTAATGGGGGCATAGTATTATTAGAGACTTTTAAGGAGAATATAATGACCCGCGGTTGAACACTATTAAAGGTCACTGAAAATATTGTGCTCTGAAATCTTTTCTATTCCTAGAAATAAACGAGCTGTATTTTAATTTTAAATGTTTCACCCAGAAATGGAATGCTTGTATTCTTGTGTCCGTCGATAATCGATGTGCAAACTACACATTGTGTACTCTACATTTTAAGCGGATCGAACAGAGTCAACAAACTTTGCACTTAACCAGATAGCGTTGCGAGCATGTTAGAAATGATTCCTAAATTTCACGTGCATCGCATTAACGGTTGAATCATTTCGTACTATTATCCAACCGTTGCATTTGTTTTCTTCTGGTTTTTAATAGTAGTACCAAGTCAGTTTGCAAAAATAAACGATAATAATACAAATAAAGAGTTCGTAACTACAATAATGGATAAGTACAATCAGAAACCTTGCATTGGTTGATACAATAAAGTTCACCTTTAAGTTAAACAACGTTTATTAAATGTTGCAAACTTAAAAATGGAAAGTACTGTTATTAGCATATATATATCGGATTTCATGTAACGCTATTACTACTATTTTATTTATTGAAAATATTTACTAGGAAGGGACGCGTAGACAGAGGTACACTCGAACAGTATTGAGTATTGTTTCGGCATCAAAGTTGAAGAGTATAACCAACAAGAGTCGGTGCTCTTCGGATAGTTTTAAAAAGCGCAACGACTCTAGACAATTTTCCTCGCATCTCTGTGGGGTTCTTCGATCGGTTTCGAGAATCGATAATCGGCGAAAGTACTTTCTCTTTAATGGCAACGAGCAGTACTCGAACGAGGGACTCGACTTTTTAACTTCGCGCCCTATCGAGAATAGAGAGGGACAGATGTTATCGCCTTTGTCGATAAAAGCAGCTTTTCGTGGATCTTTCCGTATCGTTATAAGGATCGTTTGGCGAGGAGGAGCCTTTGAAAAAAACTGCGGGTCGATTACATAACACCAACGCGAGGCGCAGATCTCGAGAGCGTCGACTCGGTCTGGGCCACTGATTCTTAACCATACGTGTAATTACACTTTCATTGTGCAGCAAAACTGTCGCCAAGGTGTTCAACGACCCGTTGAATTTTTATTTTGTACAATTTAAAAATTATTACTGCAATTATTCGGCATCGATGACTCGTATTTGGAATGGACACTTTCGTAATAATAAATATTCCAATAGATTTTCTGACTACTTTATTTCCATTACTCTACAGGTACAGGCAATATTTGTTTTATATTCGGTGGAGATCCGAGAAAACATTTACCTGCCCCAAACGACGTATTAAGAACCGTGGTTCTCTAAACTGTATTGTCAATAAAGAGGATTAAAAATCATTACTGTAAGCACATATATACGAAGTGTTTACTGTCCTCTGTAGAAATGCGTAGCAGGTATCGACGATCGAATCGCAATATGACGTTAGAAAACTGTATAAAAAATATGGAATTCAGAGTATGACTCTTCTCTTTCGAATAATTTATTTGATGCCCAAAGCTCGGTTGGTATTTCAGCGAAGCTCCCTATTTCCAAGTAATAGGCTCTCCCCTCTTGCCGCCTGTCGCTCGAAAGATCCATCGAACTCCGTCAAGGTGGAAGGAGCGAAGGGGATATTAAGGTGGCTGGGTACTAGATCGTGGTAAGGTTAGATCGATGGTGTGGCCGAGCGGCGAAGACGCGAACCGGATCTATAGACGATCCCGTCTACGGTGGACGGTTTAGTATCGAGCAGTTGCCGTTAATCCGACGTTACATCGTCGCCTGACCCTGCCTGGCTGCCTTCGGCCGGGTCGAATCCGTGGCGACAACAGAGCGCGCGTAACAGAGTAACACAGTCCGATATTCCGGTATCGCGTGCCTACACGGCGAAACGATACCGTGGCGGAGGACGATAGGAGTTAGTTCGGAGGCTCGGAGCGTTAAGCCGAAGAGCAACGCGAGCGCCCGTGGAACGTTGCTGCGCGTGAAAGGGGACGACGGTGTCGGGGGACGCTCTAATGTTACCGCATCCAAGAGCGCCGCGATTTCTCACCCTTATCTTATCTGGCAGCCGCCACCGCTCGCCTCTCGGTTCCCTCGCTCCTTCTTCCGATGCCGTTTCACGCGGCACCGTCGAGCTTGCGCGTCCTCCTTCTTCCCGTGTCCACGCGCCTACACCCTCACACACCCCCTTTCTTTCAACCGTTCGCAACCCTTGAGCCACGGAGAACCTCTTTACCTTGTGTCGATTCTCCCCGAGGGCGATCGTCGACCCCTCTTCCTCTGGCGCGGAGGGAACCGCCAATCCACGTTCGCCCGGTGAGCTTTTAATTCCACAGATTTGCGACGGTTCGCAGAGAAAAGGACAAAGGAGAAGGTTTCGTCTATTTTAAAGGTAGACAAACAATGAAACTGATAGTGAATTTATTATTAAAGAATACACCAGGACGTTCGATGGCCGATCGAGTGCTCGCGAGAGAGCGTAGCCCTCTGGCGGCGAGCGCGTGAGGCGTCGCGACGGATTCTTCTGCGTCTCGGGGGACGAAACGAGGCCCTTTCTTTCTCTGTTCTCGCGCGACCGCGCCGAGGAAACGGACCGAACGAAGCAAACGCGGTAAACGGACCGAACGGACCGAGCGGAGCTTGAAAATCTCTCGTATCGATCGGCACCGTTCGCGAGTCGCCGGAATTACGGGTATCGATCGAACGGGACGAAAACGACCAACGCGACGATCAGGAAACTCCGTGCGTCCGTACCCGGGCGCTTTCTATCCTCTTTTCCCGGCGTCTCGCCTCCCCCTCCCCGCGACCCTCGTCGACGCCAACTATCTTCTTTCCTTTCGGCCGTTCCGCGGGACGGGTCGAAAGACCATCTCATTTCCGTTCGCCGAGGGACGATTCACGACGCGCCTACGTTCGCCGTCGCCTCTCGAACGGAGTATCCGTCGTTAATCCGGAAAGACCACAGGAAGTGGGCTCCCATGAATCTTTCGGATTTTCCATCGCGCGGTTCGGGCCATAGGGAAATTCGATTAACCGTTCAAGTTGTTCGGAGGAAAGGTCGTGGACGGACGAGAGACAACCGGAGGAGATTGAATCGATGAATCGTTCGAAAATGCGACCTCCGCTCTTACGTAATCGGAATATCGGATTTAGAGCGGACGCCGTTACGTAACGCACAAGCGCATGTCAGGGGGGGTGGAGGGGCGACTAGCCTAATGCGTATCTCTCGCCTGAATCTCACTGTTGGGCAAATTTTATCATCAGCTGTTACGTTCGTGTAAATAAACCTTAGTCGCGTTTGACATTTTTATGGAGCAATAGGTCTTGAATTTAATTTTTAACGAGTTATGTCACAAATGCTTCTGCAGTTAAAGCAAATATAGGACAAACCTGCTAGCGTCAGGAATTTTTAGACGTTACATTGTTGATATTCTAAATTGGTCTATTTTGAACGTTTATGCAAATAAAACTTGGTTGAACATTTTTACGGATCAATAGGTCTTGAATTTAATTTTTGATGAGTTATGTCATGAATGCTTCTGCAGTTAAAGCAAATATAGGACAAACCTGCTAGCGTCAGGAATTTTTAGACGTTACATATTAGATATTCTAAGTTGGTCTGTTTTAAACGTTTACATAATTAAAACTTGGTTGCATTGAATATTTTGATACATCAATAGATCTTAAATTTAATTTCTAACGAGTTATGCTAATGTTTTTGCAGTTAGAGCCAGTATGGTAATAAATATTTAATGGGAAGTTATTCCAATAAGAATTTATTCAATATTACTTAAGCTTGTTAAGTCCTATCCATTTGATTATTTTACTATTACTGAATATACAAATTTTTGTCCTGAACGATTTTACGTTGTGCATGTTACAAGCATTCCAAACAATCAAGTATGATCTTTATATTTATGCAACATAGAAAAATATAACAATGTTCACGTTTTTGTAAAAACTGGTTCATTGTTGTATATTTCACATTTATTTTATGTACACAAAACAGCAGTTGTGTACTACGCGTGTACGTTATTACAAAAAATACGTTCATTGAATAATATTTCACATCCATTTTACACACATGAAACAGCAGTTGCGTCGCGTGCGCTTACATTTTTATAAACATGAGGTCGTTGCAGAATATTTCACACTTATTTTATGTCCATATTCCAATTATTTCGAAGATTAAAACGAAATATTTCTAAAACTCGTTATAGTTCCTAAATCGTAACACCGGAAAATTTTTTACATCGTACCGACGCGATTTACGAACTCATGCTTAACATGTTCGCTACGACGCGACGCATCTAGCTTATCGCGTAGGTTATGTGACATGTATGGAAAATATGATCCCCTGCATAAAATGTACATTATAGGTTCATGAAAGTTGTGGTGGAGAACGAAAAACAAACAAATTATACGAGTCAACTGTGACTTATGAAATGAATATGAATAAACTATTTAACAATTATTGATATTAACTTCTCTTCTATTCTCTTAGTCAGAATAAACGATATTCGGTAACTAGGTGTTAAACATTTAAAGGGGGTACACTATGTTATGAAGAATCTTATAACAAATTAATTTGTTCCTGGTAAAAGGTTCAAAAGTTTCCTTGGTTAAAATATTATAAACTGGAATTCTTGAACTGCTATACATCGCATGTTCCTGGGTCTGAATAAATCACTGGAATAATTAGGTGCAGCATACTAAATTCTTAGAGTCCTAGGGAAATATACGCTAACAGGAAACGCAGTAACCTTCTCTTTTACGTTCTCCAACTGTTTTTTACATTCTTTGCTATTTGAAGCGTTACGAGTCCAAAAATTAAAAGAAAAAATTGCTTATAATATTTTAATTCCAATGTCAGATCCATTGATCATAATATTTCCGCAATTCACTTTCTGGTATCTGATTTAATACCTACGTTACAATGCTTTGAAGTTCCTTTCATAAATCATTTTATTCAATGAAACAGAAAAAAGTCACCAGGTGACGTATCGGATGAATACGCGTAATGTTACACCATTTCGATTTCTTTTTAAGTTAAAAGTTCTTTCACCAGAATTACTGAATCAACCGTTATCGTTATGCAAAATAAATTCTGATCGAATCTATAGAACTCGTTTACAAAACATTTTCAAAACTTGATAATTCCTTTTCGATGAAAAAAATAAAGGGTTTTCACGCTCAATTTCAATATTTTTGTTTTTCTGAAAAATGTTCTTTTTCATTTATTGATTTTGTTATTTTTTTTCAAGGTAATGGTATTACTTTCGTAAACTTTCGTTAACTTTTCGTACACGTTCGTTGACGATTCGTCAGTTTCCGCCGAACATTTTATCACAACTCTTTGCTCTAAATTCTGTCCCATTTTTCGCGTAACAGGATACTCAAATACGTTTTACGCGAACCAACCTGCACAATTACTGAAACGACTAACAATGTTTACCTTTGGCATGTGAGTAGAAGGCAGATTAAGCTATTCTACAACAGACAGATGTAACTGTTTACCCCGTTGGCACTAAGAACCGGAATAAAATTATTCTCGAAACATTATCGTCACACCTCGAACACGTATGTTAATTCTGTTTTCTTTTAAACTTGGGGAATGGCGAATAAAAATAAAAATTTATCGTATCCTTCAAACAAAAAATTATTTCTTGGTTATTCGTACATTCACGAATCAATTAATACTTAAAATAAACAGTCAGTTGCTGAATCTGCAGAGCTATTAGATATTCCCAAGAGAAGACATCATTTACTAATCCATTACAATTGCCTCGGCAAACTTTACTAGGATTCCCTTTATCGGTTCCCTGAGAGATTCATTATACAGCAGACAGTTAAATATAAATATATCTTAAACTTTATCCGATATAAAGTTCATATTTTATAGTTTTCTCCTTTATCGAATTTATAGTTCACGAACAACTTGTTATCGAGTTTTTCTTATTCTAATTACTCACGATTAAGAATCGTCCTCGGTGCAAGGAAATCAACGAGATTTGGTCGTTGGGGGGAACGATGTTTCCGCGCGAGATTTCGGAAAATCGAGTTCACGATCGTTAAACCATTTTGCCAGCGGGGGAGAAAGAATATGTATGTCGTGGCGGAAAATCGCGTGGCGGTCGAGAAACGGCGGAGCGGAGACGGAACGGAACAATTGGTCGAGCGCCGAATCAATTGGCTGCGGAGCTTTTTGATTCGATCAATTTACCGGACACGCCGGCTGTTTCGGTCCCTCCTTTCTCGCTCTTTCCCTCGGTTCCTCTACTCGCGGCGCCCGTTGAACGCAAAACGGCGATTCATCAATTTCAACGTATCACGGGCAGCGTTCTACGCAACCTGGTCGCTGTCGATGAAAAAGCTAGGAGTCGTTAATATCGACGAAACGTCGCGCGACGCTTCTTCCCTTGTACGTTCTCGCGACAACGCGATCGCGCGATTACGCGTACGATTTACGTTCGCGATTTACGGCCGACTCATAGGCTTAGGATATATCTGTCGTCGGCTATCGCGGTATCGCGGCATTTAAAATGCTCGATGCGATCTGCCGGTGGACGCGGAGTCGTGGTTCCGTGCCGCGGAGTAGTCGAAAACACGCGAGTCTACCCTTCTAATCGCTAGATTCGAGGGAACGTGTTCCCGACATCGAGTATAACGACACCTCCTCTACTCGCCACCAGAGGGACCGCTCTCTCGCAAGCGAGATCGACCACTGGAGGGCCTGATCGAATCATGTTGCTTATTGTATCTCGTTTTTTTACCACGAGATTTGACGAAACCGTGCCGATCGATCGCACGGAACGCTAACCCATCCCCATTGGGAATCCTCGTTTCGAAGAATAAGGCGCGGCCCGCTATCAACCGACCTTTTTCTCATCGGTTGGTAGGACTGCGTGCGCGCCTCCATCTTTCTTTCAGCCGACAATGGTTGGGCCGGCGCGAACCTGTCTCGCAAATAACAGACCCGCGGATAGAAAGAGCTACGGGGAACGTCAGCCAGCGAGAAACCGGGTTTTCTAGACACACACAATTTGTCAAACTGCCGCCCCCCGCGCGCGGCTCACGATGAACCCCCGTATTTTCCCAGCAGATTTTCCACGGTCGGGAATTTGGGCCATCGGCGCCCGTCCCGTTCCTCCGTTCCACGGTTGTTGGCCGTCTTACAAGCTTTCGTCCGTCGTTTTGTTTCATCGTTTCGTATCCGGTCGTCGCGCAGGCACCGCGTTGTTTGGACGGTTCGTTTGCAGAGGGAGGCGCGTTCGCGAAATCACGATCGAGGACGTTTGTACGTTTCCCTCGTTCGTTGTCGTCTGTTCCGCGCTGCCGTATGTTCGCCGTCCGTGGTCGTACGTGGCTCGGAATACGCGCGTAGACGTTCTCGAACGGCCTCCGTTGTGTACACGCGTTTCCACGTTCCCGCCCCCGTCTCCTATTTACCTACTCCACCCACCTTCATCGCCGCTTCGTTTACCCTTTTCGTAAATCGTGACTCGTGACTCGTGACTGGCCGATCACCGCTCGTCTCCCCGATCGATTTTTCCCTACCCCGTTTCGCGTCCCTTATCGACTACGGCACGCTCGACTACGGACCGAACGTCGATAGGATTAAATTCGAAAGCCGACCTCTTTCTATTCGGCGACGTACACCGACGAATCGCGACCAATCCTGACGAATGGTACCCAAAGACCACGCTACACGAGTCGAATCCGTACCAAATGGATTTCTAATCGAGAGCTGATATCGGCACAGCGACGCGACCCCTCGGATAATCTTTTCTCTTTTGCCCGTGGTGCTCGACGAGTAGACGATGTTAGCGTGTCGCTGCGAATCGCTACCAGCGACGGTCCGTTATCGCGAAAAAACGTCGAAGCGACGATCTCTCCAAGGACGAGCGAAACTTTCCCATCGCGTGAATCGCCGCGGTAAATCCCCGGGACCGCGCGAAAAAACGTGTAGCGCGGCAGGTGGTTCGATAAACGCGTCGGTCGGTGTACGTTCGCACGTAATTAACGCCCGCCAAAGAGTAAAATCGAAGATTCCACCCCCCCCCCCTCCCTATACACTCGTTTCTCGCACTGTTCGCCTCCGCCGTCGTTTGGTTTTTTCCACCCCCCCCCGTCATTGCCATCGTATCCGTTTCCCTTTTTCTACCCTTCTTCTGCCCTTCGTCGCAGTTAGATTCGTCAGCCTTAACCATTTCGTTGTTTAACGCGTTCACTGCCGGACGAACACTGTATAATATTTGACATAACTGAGATTTCGATTTTGAACCATTGTAATATTACGTAATTCCAAATTTAATTCCATGTGCATAATATGAAGGTTATTAATGTTTTATTAGAAATGGGATCATATACAGGGTGTTCGGCCACCCTTGGGAAAAATTTTAATGGGGGATTCTAGAGGCCAAAATAAAACGAAAATCAAGAATACCAATTTGTTGATGAAGGCTTCGTTAAACAGTTATTAACGTATAAAGTTCCGACTGTACTGAATTTTTTTCTCGAAAGTGCGTAGAATTTCGGAGATATGTGTAATGACAAAAAATGATTGTAATTGACCTCTGCAACCGAAAATAATTTTTCCAAAACGATTTCAAATTTTTTTTTTTCCGTCGAAAAATTTCACACCTTGAATTTTTTTCTAGAAAGTAGGTAGGATTTCGGAGGTATGTCTATTGACCAAAAATGATTGTAATTGACCCCCGTAACTGAAAATAATTTTTTTAGAACGATTTGAAATTTTTTGTTTTCGTCGAAAAATTTAGGCACCTACCCCCTGTCGATTTTTCTTAAAAATTCGTTTTTCATTTTTAGTAATTTTGTTTGACGCCCTACAGAAAAGTTGTCTAATACTTTTTTGTAGGTACCCATGAGCTCTACTTCAGAAAAAAGTTTCATTGAAATATATTCACTACTGTAGGAATTATGACTGTTTGGAAATTAGACCATTTTTATGGAGTTTTTCTCATTTTGCGGGGTCAAGGACCAACTTTTCGAATATTTTTATAATTGCTACATATTCTACACTAAAATACGCGTAGTTTGCTTTTTTAAACATTAAAATCGTCCAATCCGTTCAAAAGTTATGACGTTTTAAAGATTCGCATGAAATTTCAGTGAAACATATCGACGGTATGGTCAGACATGCAATTTTCGGTAATGAATTTTTTTCTCGAAACTGAGTAGGATTTCGGGGGTATGTCTGTTGACCAAAAATGCTTGCAATTGACCCCTGCAACTAAAAATAATTTTTCCAAGACGATTCGAAAGTTTTTTTTTTCACTCAAAACTTTCAGCACTTACTCGAATTTTTTTCTCGAAAATGGATAGGATTTCGGAGGTATGTGTATTCACCAAAAATGATTGTAATTGACCCCCGCAGCCGAAAATAATTTTTCCAGAACGATTTGAAATTTTTGAATTTTATTGTTAATAACTTTTTAACGAAGCCTCCATCAACAAATTGGTATTCTTGATTTTCGTCTTATTTTGGTCTCTAGAATCCTCTGTTAAAATTTTTCCCAGGGGTGGCCGAACTCCCTGTATATTTCTCACCGTTAATTCTTACCAAAACCATTCTAAAACATTCTGAAAAATTTTCCTTTAAGAAGTTCAATTTAAATTCATTAGAAATTTGATCGCTTAGATGTTCGGATGGAAACGATTCGAAGTGTTCCGATTGCTAATCCGATTCTGACTGGATCGCCCTATTACGTCTCAAATTGGGACTCCGTGACTGGATGCTAATCAAACTTCCCTGTTTGAATTCGAGAAACCCATGCAGATTATGATTAGGTTTTACTAAGGATGAGTATATTCTGAAATGTGAAAAATTTAAAACCTAGAAACTGAAAATTCACAAAGAATGATAAAAGCGAAAGATAAGATAATAAAACTGTAAAATCGTAATACAGCAATATTAAATAATCGTGTAAAATATATTTATATATTTATACATTTTTAATTTATATATTTTTTTAAATTTTATATGAAGTATTTTTACCTCGAGGTTATTTCAGAGTTTATTTGTCGCTTTTATAATTCACGTTTCATCCACATACGCGGGTCAAAGGAAGACTCTCAATCCTTTTTTTCACACACGTTTCAAAATAATTATACACAATTTTAAGCTTTGTTGTTGGGTGATTATATAAAGGTCTAAACCGTACTTCAAATTTATTTTAATGCATTTTTAATCACGAAATCTTTTATCGTTGCTTTCAAGAAAATATTTCGTAACTATGAAAATATGACTGATAGTATAATATAAATATAAGTAAACATAATGGAATATAATTGCACAATTTTGTATTCCATTTGTCTATAAATTAGAATAACTATATTTGAAACAAAGAAATCGTTCTTATTTGGGATCAGAAATATGACCGAGTCCAACCAAAACCATAGTGGAAACCAAAATGGATTCTAAGTGGGGTGCCTAATCGAGAATCTGGTCGTTGGACTGTTACAATTCCGAATGAGATCGGTCTAGATAGCCCGGTCAGATCCTAATTAGACTATGGGAATTCGGAACCGATCCCAATTAGTAGCCAAAGATTTTTACACGTAGGTATAGATTCCATTACATCCATTACTTATTATAAAGTGTTAGTAAAACGTCTTTTGAGCAGGTTTTATATTTTTTAAAAAGGATGGTTTTATTGTGATTTTTATGATCTTTTGGTATGTCTTCTAAAATAAAATAAAAAGGTATAAAATATCAAGTATAGTAAACGTTTGTAAACACCTTACAATTCATAAGTAAATATAATTTATACTAACATACTTATAGGTAATAATGTAAGGTATAATTTCTCAAAATCTCATTAAAGTATCTGGAACAAAATCAAAGTGACAGACTTTAATCATCGAAATCTGTTTTGTCCCATTGTGCGTCGCGCCTGCATTAAACGTATTGATTAACGAAAAGATCCTATGAGTGCTCGATGCCTGAATTGTAATCTAATTTTAATCGCTTCTAATGCACGCAATAAAGCCCATGTTTTCTCGTTCAAAAACGTGTACCACGAATGAAAACGTAACGCATAATAATTACATATTTCTTCTTTAATAAAACGAACGGTAGAATGCGAATTGCCTGGAAACTGTGCAGAGCTCTCGAATTCATATTTCATAAGATTCTAGGCGAATGTGTATTTATTACTATAGGGAAACAAGAAAGCGAAGAGCAGCGTTGAAAAGATTAGAATTGAACGTGTAATTTTTTATAGGAATATCATTGCAATTTCTCGAATCAGAAAGATTCTTATTTTTATTGAGGTACATGATATTACTTTACGTTTAAATAAAACTCTTTAATATCTGGATTAATATGAGACAGCTGAATTCTCGTCTCTGTACTTCCATTCAATGTGTTGCCATATTTTATTTTAGTCGAAGCTTATAAAGAAAATCCGGCTTTCTGCAGACACATACTTGAAAAAGAATTAAGTAATTTAACAGCTTTTTCCTATGATTGTGGGTGTTCTTTTTCAATACCGAACAAAAACTTTAATTATAGTAATTTCTGGAAGATTTGTTGCTACGTTGGATCTGATATAACAATGACTTTTTTTGTATTTTACGTTGAATCGATTCGTTCATCCTACACTTTCAATGAATCTCTCTACCATGAATAATTTTGAAAAATGAGATTATTCTTATTTCTATTCTTATTATAATGTTCAATTTAAGAATCCTTATTCTATGCAAAGTGCCTTATCACTTAGTTCAACACTGTATCCAACGGACGCGAGACACAGAAACGTTCAACTTACGAATCACGTCCGGAGTTCAATTTACGAATCATTACCGTATCCCGAGAATGAAAGTACGCGAGTCGCGAAGGTTTTCCTCCATCGAGATCACGGTCTACATGCAAGGGTCTCTGTTCAAATTCAAAATCACGGTTCGAAATTCGTGATTCCGGCGAGATTGTCTCGTCTCGGTTTTTTTCGAGATCTCGTGCTGCTCAACATCCTCGTCGAGGCGAGGAGAACGTTCCGCGGTACGCGTGATTCTCTCTCTCGAGAAGTAAGTATCTTGGCGAGGTTCGGTATCGGCGGTACGAGCGAAGTAAGAGTGGGAACAGGAGAAAGGGGCATGGAAAACAACCGAAGACCGGAGGGCTTCGGGCGATGGAAACGGCGGTTCTTCTCGAGATAGCTGGTGAAGTGGTGCCGACAAACGGGAAAGTCTCGTCTCTGCGGTGGGTCAAAAGTCGAAGGTGGAGGCACTTGCGTCGTCCTTACGAACAGTGTGCCTTGCGCTCGAGGAAGGGGCTTCGAGGGCCCACGTTCGGGAGTGTGGCTTGCCGTTGTCACGAAACCTACCGATTCCACCTGACGTCGTTCACCGACCTACCCTTCGCTTTCAGATCACGTGCACGCCATTGCGCTAAGCTTTTCCTCCTCTATCCCTCTATTTCGTAAGCATCCGATGCTGAAATCACTCTCTCTCTCTCTTTTCTCTGTTACTTTTTTTTTCTTCCTCCCGCACGTTTCTCGCCTATTTTTCCTTTTACGAAACTCGCCAACGGTTTTAAGCGAAACGCGTGTTATTCGCCACGCGTGCCTCTCGATTCTACGAAATTGGTGTAACTCAACACTAAACCCATACCACTACTAAATTGACCGTTTTTAATCTTTTGCTTACAATTTTTCATTATTATTATTATTTAGTAAAGTTTCATCAACCATTTCACAGTATTTGTTGCAAAGCTAAACTAATAATTTCCATATTTTTATTCGATCGTTAGTACCTAGTATGCTGTTCTACAGAGGACAATAATCACTTTGTATCTATTTGCTTACAGTATTCCAATAGGAAATACAGTAATGATTCTTAAAATGAACATGTTCACTGGATCTCTCAAGATGGGGAGGGTTAGAAATGTTCAACTTACATTGTATTGCATTATCCATTTATAAACATGCATAATGTAATTAAAATGCGTTAAGAGGGATAGAAATGTTCAGTTTAAGGATCGTTATTGTAAGAAGTATCTACAGTGGCAGTTGCTCGAAGGAACCAACAGAATTATAGAAATTATTAGCATATTGATACAATCTACGAACGTTCGAATCTCGTCTGGTCCAGAATCGCGAGATTATCTAATTTCGGCCATTTCTAAGTTGACGAGGACATTCGAATCCCAAGTTCCGCGAGCAGAGGCTCGTCTTTTCCTGTCTTATTCTTTTCGATCGATTTCCCCGGCCCGAATCGCACGAAGGATCGATTTTTCCCGCGTTCTCGCGGACGGATATCGCGGAATGCGAAACGAATCGTGGATCTTACGATCGCCCGTACGACACCCTCGACCGTATTCCTTGCTTGCTCGTAGACCCTTAAGAGGAAAGTCCGCCATTCGGAGACGAGTTCCGAGCGAAGTTTTACGGGCCAAGTTAGAATCTCTGTGGAGAAGAGAACCGCCACGCGGAGGAGAGAAGGAAATGCGGTTGAGAGGGAAAGATTTCGCGGGCGCGGCCCATAACTTTACTCGTAAATTCGATATTCAAAACAGGAAGCGGACAATGCCTTTATATACACCTCCGATGGCGGTCCACTCGTACTCGGCGTCGGGACGAAAATTTGACGATTAACGATTCACGCCTCCTCGATCCGTGCGTTTATTTACACGAAATACCGATGTTCCCGCCTAATACGTTACTTAAGGAATTTTTTGCAACCAAACTATAACAGCTTTCGCAATAAAATCTACAAGATTTATTTATACGTGTTTCAGTGATATTCTAAAATTTTTTGGACGAAAGGAAGTTGAAATTTGTGACACTGTATGCTTTCAAAGGTCGTCTCATTTTGTTCGTTTAAAATGAAAAACGTGGGGGATTCTTAATCGATGCTTGAAAAGGAAACGCGGGAGGACAAGTGCTCGAACGATTAATAATTTTCTAGTTTCCCTCCTTCCTCCTCGTTCCGTCTGGACTTCCGGCAGAGCGTTCAGTATTGCCAGGCTGTGACGTAACGACAATACCGTACGGACATAACAGCCGATTTATCGGCCATGAGTTGTGCAACAGCTACCGTACGCGCGCAGGCAAATTTCATTTCGAATTTCAGGGAATTAAAATTCAAACGATCGGACGATTGACTTTATTTCGCGTGCTGCTGGTATTTATTAGTCCACCCGCCCACTACGGGTCCATTCGGGCCCACGTTAACTGTTTATTTCGGAGTCGTGGCTGATTTTTAATCAACAATTGTAATAATACCAAGCGAGCTTGTGAAATTGACGATAATAATATTCGCGAATGCCATGCAACGAATATTTAATTAAAAATCGTGTACGAGAAATAATAACACTCAAGATTAAGGGTAATATTTTTCGAAAATATATATTTTCCCCCCGTGTGATATCTGAATTTTTACTAGGTTGAATAATTTTATAGACATCGTCGAAAATATGGTTTTCATAATCTAACTTTAGAGGTTGTACTAATATCTCGTTCGCTCTAAATGATAAAATACGTGAAAGTTGTTGGTGACTGGATGACATCCAAGTTAAATTGGTATTAAAGGAACCTTCCGTTCCGTAGTTAAGTAGATGTCCGAGATCTGGAGAAAGAATAAATCGGGATTAAAGTCTTCCTCCTGTTTGCTTAGTTGTACAACGTTTCGGTTCTCTACGGAACCCTCCTTACGTATAAAATGTACAAATTCTAAAAAATTATAATTAATCAAAACGAGGAAAAAGAAATATTGCAGTAAACCATGCAGTAAATGAAAGAAGCTTCCAGTAAGAAAAAGAAATAGAGAACGATCTTAGTTTTAAAATTATAATGCAATTTCGTTGTTTTAATATTTATTCAAATGCTTTCGCGAACCGCTGTATATTAACTTGACGTGTGACGTGTTTTTAATATCGAACTCCGCGCGAAACAACGTCGAAGAAAATCATTGTTTATAATAATATTAAAATCAACAGATAAGTTTAAAAAAATCGAGCCCAAGTGGAGTCGTCTGGGAACACCTGAGCGCGCAGTAATCTCTTTGGAATGGCAATCATTAAATCTTACGATCTGAGTTCTGTCAGTTATAAAACTAGATAGCCACCAGAAGACGGTACTTACTATGCATACCAAGTGCTTAAACTTTCCATAAAAGAATGGAACGATGCATAGATTCGAAAGATTAACGCAAATCAGTATCGACGTCTACCTACTTGGAAATCATTTTCAATATTGTCGCATACGAAGTGATCGTAAACTAGCAAGTTCGTTATTATTGTTCGATGGGAATTAAATTTTTACACGATGAAGATATCTTATTAGACATTATGTCTTCAAAATACTTTAAACATTACGTTTGTAATAAATAACTTTGCTGAGAAAGGAGCGAGACACAGCAACATATAAATTTTAATGATATAAATATTTCTACTCGTATTAAATTAAAGTTAGACAGCAATCGAGCGTCACAGATATGAAATGAATTGAAATAATCAATAAAAGTATAAGCAATAGATAGGTTATTAACTGGTTGGTGGTTATTGAAATCGATGCAAGGAAGCCTGAGAGGAATTCTCTTTAATATAGTGAATGAAGTTCCAGAATGTTTTGGCGTTATATAGAATCGACATCTCGAATTTCGTAATATGAATAGCCCAGCATTTCTGGACAGGAATTTATGTTCAAATTTAAAACCTGAGGAAGCGAGGAAATCAAAGTACAAATTGAATAGTAATTTTTTTTATTTACTTTTTTAATATACTCGATGATGCCGATATTCTGATCGGAGTTTAATAAAATTTAAATAATCGCGACACAGTTTCTTAGATTTAATTAATCCAAGAAAATTTCTGTAAAACCACAGAGTACGAAAATATGAAACTAACAAACAATAGGCGGAGAAAAGCACAATTTTCGTTTGAAAAGGACGACTTTCTTTTGTTTATTTAACTTAAATATCACAAAATACCGCGCTCGTACAGCTTTATGAACGCAGAAACAATGGGCGTTCATTATTTACAACCCGAATTCTGAATCCAGTTGTTGTCGTCGCGTTATTTTGTCCATCAACGAGATAGGTGCAGAAAATTTTCGGCGAAATTAAAAAATTTCAAATTGTTCTGAAAAAATTATTTTCAGTTGCAGGGGTCAATCGCAATCATTTTTGGTCAATAGACATACCCCCGAAATCCTACGTACTTTCGAGAAAAAATATTCGATACCGAAAATGTACTGTCCGACCATACATTGACACGTTTCACTGAAATTTCATGTGTACGTTTAAAAAATCGTAACTTCTGAATGGATTGGAGGATTTTAATGTTTCAAAATGCAAACAACGCGTATACCTCGCCTGTACCTATATTTTGGAGGAGGTTCCAGGACGTTCCAGACTCGTCGAGTTTTATCGCCAGTCGGACGTTACGATTCCCTGGCGAATAGGAAAACAAAGATCGCGGGGGAGGCTATCGTGCCCGTCGCCTCGAGAATATGAAATCGGCGTCGAACGTCGAGAGCCAAACGGGTCTTCTTCGCGGAGAAGGTCGTTCCTCCGTCGAAACGACGAATGCCGATCGCCGGTCGTAAAGTTTGCGCAAAAACTAATGCAATTAAAGTTGACGATCCCGGGGTAAGACAGAACCGTTTCTTCACGGTTCTTGCAACCGAACGGCAGAAATGTTCCAATACCCTGATTACGTTCTTCGCGAATCGTTTCTTTGGCTGCTTTAACGTCCACGGGGTAGTCGTTAACGGCGCTAATTTAGTCGATGGTTAAACGCTGATGATAAACGAATTATTGGCTGTGAGAAAGTCGGCTAAAGGATAGAAGGAGGAGAATCGCTTAAACGACCAAGAAGATGAGTGGTGTGGCGTTGGAAGAAGAGTATTAGATAAAGGGAGAGGGGGTGGATGGGGGAGAGAGGACGATTGACAAGCGAAAAGAGACGGAGGAACAAGGAGAAGAGGAGTCGTTCAATTAGAGGACCCGAGCTGGCACGATCGAATGCGAGAATTCAATTTCTTCGGTCTTTCAATCATTTCGAGTGTGCCAGGCTTCTCTCGAGTTTTCTCTTTCTTCCGTTCGCTTTTATCTCGTCCCGTGCTCTCTTCTCGATTCTAGCCTATCGCTCGCTTCGTTATCTTCGCGAATAGGGCGGCAATTCTTTTAAGCGTTTGTTTTTGCTTCCGCTCGATTCAGCACGGGAGTAGCCTCACACGCGGTAAAATAAATTCAAAGGACGGATCCCACTCATCGAGGCTCTCCCTCACGGGTCACGCTCGATTCGGGATATTCCAAATCCTCGCGACTCGCGAGAGAGTTTTTCGCGTACCCTGGCTCTGTCTAGGTCGAGGACAGATATTACGTTTCGAGTTTCCTACGCTACGAATCGCCCCTCCTGTTCCGTCGTCCGATCCCTTTTAGTCGAATCAGACTCCTCGATGAAAAATCCTTTATTCGATTGCAACTCGAATTTTATAACGTTTTCGAACAATGAAACGATTGGTGCATTCTAATTTTGATAACAACTGCAGTTATAGATGTTAAAGGTGGACAAATTTGTACTTTTTTAACAGAACCTCTCATAAGTATTCGTTTCCTCATCGTTTGTAAGACAAATTTGTTGAAATTTATCTTCTGACTGTACACATAATGAACTGTTTTACTAGTTTTAATAATAATTTAGATGAAACATAAAACTTAATCAATTTCAAAGGGTTGCTAGCTTAACGAAGCCATTTATTATTATAAATAAAAATGTAAGTAATTTACGCTCCTCGAGAGTTTTTAAACGAAGCTTGAGCAATATTGGTCTTCGTTGTTTTCTCTCCAGTAATAATTTATATTTAGCGAAAAGTCGAGATCAAATAATAGACACAAGGCAAAGTGTGAATGATGAATGCTTGGGATTGGAATGGCCGAGGGAGAGGACCTGTTTAGGTTTAGGATGTCTGTTCATTGCGGGTCGTGTGGTTGGTTGTGACTGACACGTGTTTGGAACAGTGTGGGAGGTATTGAGCGAATACCTAAACTAGAATATCGGTTGTGAGATTTTCGAGAACAAAGAATGCGTGTGTGTGTGTAACTTGAGGTATCAAATTTCAAAGGTCCTGGTAGTCAGTGCGTAGAAACACAGAATGGATAGAAATTGCATTAGATTTGAAACTAGAGTTTGACGTGTTTTAAATCCTATGTTTTTTGTTTACGTAACTTTGTAATCCATTTTTATTAAATCTGAGACACAGGTGATTATTTAACAATCCGAAATGACTTCGATAAGTCGTACACCAGCGTTCATATCACGTAAATGTAAGGTGTGATATCGATGGGCAACATTATTGGATCATTTTTCATCGATGGTATATTGAATAGTCAAAAATATACAGATTTTTTAACCGACGAAACGTTCCCGCTCATCGAAGATATCGAATGTCATTTCGACATGACGGATGTTCTGTTCACAATGTATTGATAGTCCGACAAATATTAGATCAAAAATTTCGACAACGCTGGATAAGCCGTGGCGCAGATATTCGATGGCCTGCACGTTCGCCTCGACTCACAGCTCTAGAGTTTTATCTCTGGGGTACACTTAAATCAACGGTTTACGATGACATTCTAGCAACACCGTAAACATGAGATAACAGATTAGAACCGAATATGTTAATATCAGTAAGTCACAAGGAAAATTATAGAGTCAAGCATTTATCATATAACAAGTATATCGTTCTGTTAATATTCATTGCTATATGTGTTCGATAAAACACTTTTCTTGCTTTGCACGGTTTAATCCGAACCTGTTACTCGAAACACATTTCGCAAAAAATGTCATGAATTTTCTCAAAACCTTGAAAGACATCCCTGTCTCTTTGCAAGCAATCCCGAGTCCTACGTACGCATCACCAAAAGCCGCTCCAAAACCTCGAAAGGATTTTCTTTGGAACGAAATTCAGAAACGGCGAATTAACGCTGCGTCAGCTGTCCGTTCGTTTCTGGTCGCTGGTTGCTGGCCGCTGACTGCAAGTCAGCCCGTCGGTGCACCGCTAAATCTTAGGTTTTCGAACCGTGCTATTTTATTTTCCCTACTCCTAGAAACGTAACCCCCTGGAAGAAGGAAGAATTTCCGGTTTCTCCGGGTCCCGCTTTTTCATCCCTCTTTGCGAAGGCTGCTCTTCTCCCTGTACTTCTTTACGCTCGCTTTGACCGACACGCTTTGGCAAACGCATTAAAGTCCCCTCGTTTCGCGACCGCTTTGATCTCGATGACAGCCACGCGTGTGCAACCGCGCAGACGATCTAACCGCAAGAACATTTTCAACTAAAGGAATCAAAGAAAAACGTGATAATACAAAACCACCGTCGGATGAAGTTTTAAAGGATTCTCGCGATGCCTCGTTTCCATTTAAACCCGTACACGGGGGTTTCGAGAGCCACGAAAAAACGCGTGACGGACGAGAAACGGACTGCACAGGGGTGATTCGCTGTTGTAGGAAACAATAAGCGGAAGAAAAGAGGAGAAGAGGGTGGCGTTTCGTTCTGGGCCTGCCACTGACACGTAGCGGTAGGGTGGTCGGGCTTGTGGAAACGAAATATTACAAATACCACTTGCAATTCACGATTCAGTTACAAAAATTGAGTAAAGAAGGTTCGTCGGTTAGGAAAATTATACCATTAAGAATTTCCACTTGGTGTATAGATGGAAATAAGTGGTTGGTCGAGTACTTGCGAGAGAGATAGACGTCGAGCGTTCCCTCTGGCGGCGAGCGTGAGAAACGTTAGGTTATAGTCCCGAACGGATTCGCAGTAGGTTCCAGCTGGTGTTCGATTTAATGCGTTCCGGCGGTTTGAACGGACAAACGACGAATCGTTCGTTCGATCGAACGCTTACGATTCCAAATAACCGAGAAACGGTCGCCGGTTCGTTCCCGTTGTATCGAGTTTCGTCCGTCGCACGCGCCGCACTGACAGTGACGAAGGGACAAGGAGCGGCATCGAAAAGGAGGAGCGGAAAACGAACGGCGTTGGTGAAAAAAGTATGAGTCGAACGTGTGAGTTCTCGGATGGGTTTCGAGGAGCAAACGAATCGTATGTTGGCGAAGTGGATAGGAAAGAGGCTGCGACAGGGCGCGGAGGGGGGAATGGAAAACGAGAGAAATAGGATGGGAAAGAGATATGGAGAGAGCGAGTGCACACTATTTCCACGTACCTACAGTCGGCTCATCAATCATCGGAGTTTAGAGTCGGACACGTAATTTCCGGGGCGTGGGATTCGTTCGACGTGCGCGTCCGTTCGACCGAGACTCCGATTGGCTGTTCGTTCCTAACGGGGCCATCCGATTGGCCGTTCCCCTGCGTCGGTATGATTTATGAGCCTTAGTGCGTTCGTTAATATGCCTGGTGATCGGTTCGAACGAACTAACCGACCAGTCGGCCGGCCAGCATAGCTACCTAGCCTGGTGAGACACAGTTCGACGGCGACGTGAGTTATATTCCACGATGGTTCCACCACCTCCCCCTCTCCATTCTGTTCCCTCAATCACCGGCTATTCTCCTTTGCTCTCTGATCGTTCGCATACCGGCGTTCGACGGCGCTCGTTGATACCGTGAACCATTCGACGTAACCGAATCGCGAAATCTATTCCGCGATCGTTAATCCAATCTACCAGATTTAAGCCCACCCTTTCCCCATTCTCCGTTACTGACGAACGTTCCCCGGGCCGTTCGACATCCAATTCGAACAACGATAATCTCGGTATATCTCGGCGAGTCGGTTAAACAGACGGTCGACAAATCTTCCCGCGCTCGAAGATTCCACGGGTGTTGTTCGCGCCGCTCCGATATCGACGATTTACGATCGGCTATTACTCGGGCGTGTACGCTACACGGCTCACCGGGGAGGTCGCCGATTTTTCGCGGATCCCGGGTTCGGAAAACGGTCGGTCGCGTTAATTGTGAAACGTTATGATTATTTGAGAACGTACATCCGGCAGCATCGACAGCTAATGGCCGTTAGGATTTACATTTATCGACCTTTTACAGCGGATAATCGGTGACGCGAAACTCGCAATTACGTAAACGCCTCGTTTCGTTCGGTCGGCCGCGTCGCATTCGACACGGCCGATCCCGTGATTTTCATCGAAAATCCAGGGATCCGGCGGGTTCCGCCATCCGAATGGTATCGTCGTCTCTCGAGTCGACGACTTTTAATTACGTAAAGCGGCTCGCGTCGCCACCGTTTCGTAGTAGGATGATTCAGAGACCCGATTACTCGAGCGCAAAGGGGGCTTTCGAGCTTCCTTAACGACATCCGTGATCGCGCGACGCGTTACGGAAACGTTATTTCGGTCTATCCGTTCGGTGTTCGCGAGCGTCACGTATCAAAATTTTCATCCACGTTTACCCTTACGTCTCTCAACCCCTCCCTTCCCTCCATCGTCGTTCGCGAGTTCGCTGGAGGTGTTTAGGCCGCCGTAATTAAAGCCCTTATTGCGTACTTGTCCCTCCCGAGGGAATCGGGGAAACTCGCGATCGCTGTCGAGACGCGAATTACGACTAAATACTTATAAATTTTTATGGATCGATCCGGGTTTGTAACGTACAGTACTGGACAAAAATATGAGAGACCTTACTTACATATTTTATAACAAATCTTCGAAGGACATATAATGAAAAGGTTAGAGAAAAATATATTAACGTAAGTTGACTTTGGTTAGATAATATTGTAAGACAATTAGAAAAAAACTTGACATTTAGAAACATGGATTATCTAGCGAAAAGAAATTGAACAACACTGAGATATTTTTCATTTTGAATTTACCAGTTTTAAAATATAAAGAAGATGAAAATAAATTATATTTCACATAGAAGTATTAAAGAAATTGTTTCTTAATATTGTCTTAATCTCCGGTGCGATCAATCACTCCAATCTTGTCAGCTGTTCATTCGAAACCAGATCGCATATTATATCAAGGATTCCTTACGATGCGTCATTTTATATGTAAATTTTGCTAAAATTATAAGCAAAGACTGGCCTGAATATTAATTACTGTTTCCTTAGGAAGCGATAAACAATTCAATGATTCTCTATTCTAAGTTCTGTTTCCATACGAACCAAACAACAAAATTAGGAAGATACATCAACTATACAACGTGCTTTGCAGATAACGATTTTTAACTTTATTTAAAATTCAAGCGTTGTTTGAAAATTTATAGTGTATGAGCGAAGAAAGTATAGTCTGCCACAAAAATATTCGAACACCAGTGTAATTTTAGCTGTTATACTCTGTATTTTAAGTAAATGTTCAATTTACGAATCATTACCGTAATTTACAAAAATCAAGCCTCGTATCAAAGAATAATCAGCTTATCTTTTTGCATAGAATCTCTCTCTTTTCGGTTGTATCTCGAGTTACTAGAATGAACACCTTGTACAGTGGTACAGTCCAGGATACCAATCTTTCAATTGATACCGAATGGCTTATTTTCCAAAGCAAATTATTGACATTTGTCTAGTAAGTACAGAACGATAGTAAAAATATTTTCCACCAACGCAATCGTTCTGTGATTGGAAGGTATGCGAAAAAACTGTATTAAACATTTCGAAAGGTTGTTGGTTATCCACCCCCGTACCATACGAGTATCAAGCAGCAAGAATTAGTCGGCTATGGGAAGCAACGTTGGTCCGTCTAATTGTTCGTAACGAAGCATCGCAATCCCAACGATCTGGATTGTTTACGACCACGACGGCAATTATGTCCTCCGTTTGGTACAAAATCACGATTAACCAGGCTAACGGATGCGATTTAGCGGGATTTCCGTGCACGATTGTCGGACTCGATGGCACGAAGAACAACCGAAACAGCGGTACCGATTTTGTTATAAAAAGCGAAATTGTTTCGTCACCGAACCGTAAAAGAAGGGCCAACTATTAATCGGGCCTGTCATGGAAGCGTCGATCGATCCCTGTAAAACGGTAATGATTCGTAAATTGAATGCTACCTATCCAACTATTTCGCGTTCGCTAGATATAGTACTGAACAAAAGTATAACACACTTTGCATGCGGCAGTGATTCTTAAAATGAACTCAGACCGTGATTCGTAAGTTGAACATTCCTATCCTTCCCAACTGAATCCCCCTTTCGGTCCAGCGAATGCTGGAAGACGACACGCCAATCCCGGAGCGACGTTCATTTTAAGAATCCATTATTGTAGTCGTCGAGTTCGAAGAAGAGGTCGAAAAGTTTCGATCGAACGTGAATCCCGAGGACTCCGTTGACCGGAACGATAAAGGCATAGAAACGTAGCACGACCGAAGCGCGAAGTGGGGTCGGTTACGACTAGATCTCCCTCGTTACGACGGAAAATGATTATTCACCCTCTTACGCTCCGCCCTGACACCGGAGCTCCGGTACGTGCCTCGTCTGACGTTGAACGAACGTTTCCACTTAAAGACGGGACCGGCTTTATCGCGCGTTCCGAGTAGAACGCTCGTCCAGGCCGGATTATCGCTCGATTCCTTAGACCTAATCCTGCCGTCTGCGTCGTTAGCCGACCGTGAGGAAAATTAAATACGAGCTCAAACCGAAACGATTCTTGCTCGCGAGGAACATCGAAGACGGTCGTAACGCGGCGTCTGGAATATTTATGAGACGCGCTAGGCAGTAATTTCATTAAAAAGTCTCGAAAACTTTCTCTACCCTCCCCCCCCCTCCCTCTCACGCCCCCCCCCACCTCTCCACCCTGTTAAGAGTGAAAAAGCAAAGCGTCGCGAAATATTCACGCACGAGTACGGTAAAGTCTCTCCGACGGTACAACGGGACAAGCCCGGAAACTTTACTCCGGATTCGTCTACACCGTAGGTAGATTTCCAGGCTCAAGGGGTCCTGCTCTTTATTATTTATTACGTACCCTTGCCGGCGTACGAACCTCCCCTATCTTTCTCTTCACAGTTTCTCCTCGTAAGTCTATTCTGCCCGACTCCGTAACGATTCCGGTTCCTCTGACTACCACAGCACGATTTTACAGTTCCATTAACTTTCTACGGTGCGCCCATTACACCGGCTCCTCGAGCTATTGTAAAGTAACTTTGATCGTTCCTATCGCAATGATCGTGTTTCGAGCGAGAGATAAACCACGACAGTAGAAGAGAGTGGGTCTTATTTTTCATTCATTTTGTAGTCACATTTTCCTGCTAGGACATTCAATCGCTCGAGGAGTGTATGTATGGGAACGGACGGTCGAGCGCTTGCGAGAGAAACAAGAGCGTGGCCCTCTGGTGGCAAGTATGGAAGGTGTCGCCACATACTCGTTTGAAACATACACTTTTTACTATTAATGAAAAACGAGAATTTTTCTATCAATATTTCCATAGATATAGGTGTCTTTCTCTCATAAATTCATTTTTCTGTAAAGGAGGTTTTTCCAACACCTGGATTTCGTTTTAGTCACGATTCCTTAGTTTTTATTATTCGGAACAAATAAGGCATTTGTGCGCCGTTACGTTAGAATTTGGAATACGGCACTACTCTATATTCCTCGGTGGGTCGAAGAGATAAATGGCGTTAGTTTGAACAAGAATTGGACGTAAGTTGTGCCGAAAAAGAGGTTGTCGAGTAGACTCTCATACGTAGAAAGCGGAACGACCCAAGTTTCTGCACGGAGGATCATTGTGTGTTTCGGGCGAACTATATTTTAGAAACGTCGCGGTTCGAATAATCGCGGCGGATGAAATAGTGAGAAATTTGGTTGAAATTATAATAGGACGGAGGCGCTGGCTGTGTATCAATTTTATTTGCGTTTTATTGCGATATAATTTTATACGCGACATTGCACGATTGTACCTCGTGACCGGGGATGGGCTAAATGTGTTTCAGAAATTATTCGAACGACGATTACTCTGCTATAATAATTTACACTCTATCCGTAATTAACAATATTCGCTTATTGTAGTCGGTAGCTGTGCAATTACAGATTATTTGTATTTGGTTACATCGTCGAATAATATAACATCCGGGTATTTTCTAATTGTTTGGTGAATGTGTATCGGATATAGCGTTTCGTGCTCAAAAGCTATATAAATAGTTAATTACCATAATAGTTTATTCGGTTTCAATATTTCATATGTTTTGCTCTAGTAATGAATAACGAATATATAGACCATGAATGAATAAATAAATGCTCATCTGAATGATGTAGATTTGATTTGAATTTATCAGCTTCGTACAACTTTCAAAATATTCCTTTTTATAAGCAGCTTATAGATTCATCAATCTTTTAAGAAGCTTGTCTAAAGTTTCCATAAATTGATAAATAGTATTATTCATATATAATTTAATGACAAAATTCATATCTTCTAAAATTGACATCGAACAATTCGTGTCCTCCCCTTTGTAAACGACGTCCCCTATAAATGTGCCCGAGACTTTTCGAAGTTTATTTTCTGTTTCACGCGTGTTCCTTGAATACGTTATAGCAGTAGCAATACGGTAACGGTTCTGTACTCCGGTAGTTTGTACTAAGCTCGTGGATAGTTGGCCAAACTTGTATAACGTTTAGGCAAGTATACAAGTGAATTAAGCTATAAACTATCGTTAGTTGGTAGAGTTTCGGTCAAATCTATCGCGAGCGGTTGCGTTCTATCCAAGTATTTCGATCATCGAACGTTAGTGGAGGATAAGGAATCGATTTCCCGGCGATACGGTTCTTGTTTTGTTATTGCACGATTGTCGGCTACATGCTCAATTTCCATCGATATACATCACGCTAAGCCACCTGTTAAGAGATTCAAAGGAACGACGATGTTTGCTGCAATTGGCAACAGAGAAAGGCTCTTGTGCTTGCGACAATAATCCTAACTGTGGAACAAGAGGCTGTTAGGGATGCTGTGCCGCGTTATAACCCTATATCGTCGACGTCGCGACGCGCTCCTCCGCGTTGCATCATCGCGAAAGGAGGAGGGGGGGGGGAGGGTAGTACGTCGTTGGTTTCGTAAAGTGTTTTCTCACCGTGGATCCTTTTTTGTTCTCCGTGACAATAGCCCTGTCAGTCTTCCGCTATTTTCTCTGTTTTTCTCGATACTAAAATTTTACGCGGATCAAAAGCGTTCGGGCATTGTATAGATACGCGAGTCGAGCGATCCACTTGAAATTGGTCGAAAATATAAACCGTCACCGTCACGCTTGAACAACGTTGCGAGCGTCCGCATGATCTATTGTAGGACGCGACGTTGTCGAAAAATTTTTGTCAATATATAGATAGGGGATAGTTTATCGTTCGAACGAATAATACATCAGAAACCATTTCTTAATCCTTGAATTTAATTTAAGGAAATAGAAACATTTTATGTGTAAGACGATACCAAACATCTCTAAAATATTTTTAGATAATATTATTGACAATATCAACACTTTCTAAAAGCGAGCATTGATCCATAGAGAAGATAAATTAAGTGGCTGAATGTTCAAAATATGCCAAATGCTTTTTTCTTAATCTTAAAAGCAATTAAATTTAAAGATTTAAATTTATTGGATATTATTACTGTTACTAAATTATAATTGCATGGTTAGGAAGCAATAGCCCCATGGATAGATAATTTGAAATAATTAACGAAGCTGCGGAAGAAATCAACCGAATTAGATTATTAGCATAATTACGAAGTGGAGAACGGCGTAAGCAAAATTGGTTCTGAAATTTCGTCCTCGGAAAAGAGAGTTAATTATTTATGTATTAAATATGGTACTTCAAATTATATAATTATCAAAAAGATAAAATTTATTTATCTCATTAATAATTTTCAGTACACAAATGTTTTTCAAAAAATATACCTACATTTAATTAAACGTTGAGTAGCATGTGTAACGTAATATTAATTTATTAATTTATTTAATTACATTTAATGCCAAATATTCACTTGATATTTTGCAATTAACTTGAATTTTATTCAACAAGAGAAATATTCTTCGGTTACAATTAATATTAAATGAAATGAAAATGAATTTTATGATAGAATTTGAAAATGTTCTGAATTATGTATCTTAAAATACTCGAAATATAGTTTCAGACAACATTCCGAACTTTGCATGGATTTTATTTTTAAGATTTTATTTTTAAGAAAATAAGTGTGGTGAAATATAACTCTCGCAGACGACACTAGATTTAATATCCTCCGTTTAAATGGACGTGCTATGACGTATCGTAAACGAAATACAAAATTCAACGTGAAAAAAATGAACTACTTATTGTTATGCACGGAAGAGAAAATTATTTTGTTCTGGGATTTATTTTCGTTTTGCTACAGACAAACGAATTTAAATATTAGCAGCAGGAGGTTCATTGTCCTGATTTAATAATTAAATGAGGGTTTTCGTGTGACCATTCATGATTAATATGAAAATTTATAATTTCCGACTCTTTGTAAATTCAGAGCACGTTGTTAAAAAGTATGACAAAAGGATAGTTCAAGTTCGTAATTTGTCTACATAAAGTAAAAAAATACTAGTCTTTCTTAATAGTTGGAAATTTAAGTTTAATTATTCAAAGCTTCTAAATATAATCGAACGCTTGTGAATATAAAAGTAGAGTTTACATTGACTAAGCATTTTCTGTTAAATTGGCCTGAGTATAAATTAATTATTTCCCTTATTTTATGGTTCGGAGCAACAAATGAATTGGGTTATAAAATTTAACACGTTTCATCCAGGTAATGCTAGTGGACTCGTTTCCGAGGCTGACCCAGCGAACCTTGTCTTTTTCGAAAGAGTTTGGACGATCTTTTCTTTAGAGTTCTTAAGTCAAACTTTTAGCAGGCAGGAAGCAGTGTTGGCAACTTACCTGAAAAGAACGGCTACGTTTTTATTATTTGTAACCTAGTTCATTTGATGTTCTGCACCACGAAAGAAATGCATTATATTAGAGCCATAATCGAGCCCGCGGAATGTTTAATAATTATTACTTATAATTGTGTTTCTACAATGTTCTAAAATGGATCTATCTGGATATATGCTGTTCTACAATGTTCTAAAATGAATCTAAATGGATCTTGGATCAATTGTTCAACGTCCTGGTGTCTAAGGCAAGGTCTGTTAGAAGTAAAGCCCTTTGATTCGATATTTAACACTTGTCAATATCTTATCGGTTAGGCATTGAAAGAATGTTTCTCTTAATTTCATTAATTGTAAACAAACGTAATTAGATACGACTATTCTGTGATTCGTTTCTTATCAAAGGACGATTACTCGTAAATAAATAAATAAATGACTGTGATCGAGGTCTCGAAGGGGTTGAGGGAAAACCCGACGGGAAGCCAAAGCAAGATTCCCACAGTTTCGAGGTAGTTTAATCCCGGGAGTCTCTCGAGTCTGTCGAAACAATCCAAACGAACGTCCGAACGCCATTTCGCCGACTGTCTCGGACAATCTCGGTTAACTAGTCGGCTTGGATGTTAAAGTTTTTAATGGGACGCCGCCTTATCGTTAAACTATTCGAGGGGGAGGAAGCGCGAGGAAGTGGAAGTGGCTGGAGGAGAACGGGGCGTAAAGAAGACGCCAGAGAGAATATCCTTTCCATTTCGCGGCGTTTACTTCCCTCAAGAAAATGGCGTCGCTTAAGAAAATCCGGCTTGGTTCTAGCAATGGCTGCATCTAATATCTTCTCTCTGTCTCCTTTTTTCTCCCATGTCTGGGGGCCGTGCGAAATATACGGATACCGAGCGCTCGCCCTTGGAGCGCCGATAAACTTTCAAAGTGTGCCACTTTATCGTTTCGTCTCATTACCGGAACAATGGAGGAGATTGCGTTTCGCTAACGAAGCTGGAACTGAGCGGCCGTGGGAGGAGCGGAGAAGAGCAGAGAAGAAATGCTTTCGCTTTGGCGACGCGGTACCTGAAAAACTTCCTCTCTGCGTTTCCACTTTCTCCATCCCGACGACAAGACGGATAGCGGCCGTGGCTGCATCGGAAAACGTATACATTCGGTAAAAAGTCTGTCGGTTACTTTTCCCATTTTCGGATGAATCTTTTGCGCCGTTCCCATCCAAACCTCGCCGTCAGCTTTCGCGAAACGTTTTTATCCGGTGGAAGTAAAAGCATCGCGAGTAATTGATTCGCCGAGTCATCGTTCGAACGACGGAAAATCGTTTTTTTCTCTTTTTTGAAATCTTTTAAATTAATCGCGGTCCACGGCGGTGCCTGAATTTATGGAGCATCGCTGTCTATAGGAGGGCAAGCGTACCGGGTCAAAGCCCGTTTAGAAGCGAACAGCCTGCTGTTGGAAGATAGACCACGTCCAAGGAAGTCGGGCGAGTCGTATGGATTAGCGGTCACGAAGGATCGGGGTCTGTTTGTCGTGGTTGGCCGTCGAAAATCCCGTCAACTCCAAAGTCGACCCTCGTTCCGACGATGACGCGTCCAATCTTTCGGTTCTCTAACAAGGCCTTCGAGTAGCTTTCCACGGGAATGACGAAAGAGACGAGAGATTCGTAACGATCTCGCCAACTATCGCAAATTGTATTTGCTTAAGAAATTTTGTCGGAAGGCGTAGAATTACAGGCAGGAGCGATCTGCGTTGAGAGGTATGGATTTATACACTTTGGAGCAGACTTGCGCAAACAAACGCTGGCCAGAGTCTACGAGCGATGGATTTTATTCCGGTTTCCAACGTTTCAAGGTTCGTTACAAGCAACAAATTAAAAAAACGCTATAGAAAAGAAGAGCCAAGAAATCGATCGACCGCCGAGGCAAAACGATATTCGATCGATCGCGTAAAACTGTCCGATTAATCCCAGGCGCGGTAAGTGCAAAGTTGACGATCGCAATTTGCGTTTTCCTCGACACGAAACGAGCCTCGCTTCGTTAAAGCACGTTCCAAGGATTAGGTCGCCGCGTGGCGTGCTGGTAACAGTTGGCGTGACTTCCGGCGAAGGCGCTGAGCCCCGGAAACCAATCGTAGTCTCCGCCAGACCGAATCATCCGCGCTTCTGCGGTCAAGCGATACTTTGGTCGCTCAGTTTCCGTCGGTATTCGTTACCGATTTCCTCGAGACGAAGACCAAGGGGTGCGAATCGAAACTTTGCTCGGATTCCACCGAGTCACGGACTGTAATCGACGTGGATATGGAAAACCCACGGACACGTGTAATTAAATCTTACGGGGAAGCTTCGAATCGAACGCCCATGTACAGTAGAATTATTCGATTCGTTATACGTACGATTCTTCTTGACGTCTGGGCTGATTTTTACACCCTTAATTCGATTCTTTTCCTTTTGTAATATGTACATATTTTCTAGTTTAAACGTTGAGATGTGGATTAAATCGTTTCCCGGCCACCACTTTCTATATGTATACTTTTCGATTGATCATTGAAAAGTAAGTCTAGTTTACAACAAAAGGTAATCTTGACTATAAGACGCAGGTGTATGGAGTGAGAGTAATTTCACGTGACTGTGGTGTTCCCGAGATAGAATGTTCCTCGTTTCTTCCACTTTATATATTTGAATTTCTATCGCTGTACGGAAGCTCATTAAAATATCGAGACCCATCGGGGGGGATGTCCCCTCGCGAGGTTGTGTCGAGAAACATTATAGGTAGGGGTAGACTCCCGCAGGAAGAGAGAAACTGGTCTGGAGTGGCCTAGGGCGCGAACGAAACGGAGCAAGAGCCTCCGGGGAGGCAAAGACTATAGCAGAGACGAAGACACGAAGATTCCAAGGGTGGATTATCGGTTTTGTTTGCTCGGAGGGTCGTCATCGAGTATCGATATTTGCAATTCCACGAACCTAGGCCGTGGGCTGATGCAAAAATCAATGAACCAATAACCGGGGGTGGATCGTGGCCGTCTAGTTGCTGGCTACGGCAGAGACGGTGTTGTGTACCCCGCGAGTGTGTGCGCGCCCGTTTCAGTTTGTACTGCTCGTTAACCCGTACACTCGGAAACCTCTTTCCAGACCAACAACTTGGAAAGAGATAGTTACGGAGAAAAACTCACCGACGAAAAAGAGAGGTATTTTCCGTGCTTACCCGATAGATCGAAACTCCGCGATATTGTCAAACGACGCGGCCCCGAGTCGGCGAAAAATATTGCTCGAAACTCCCGACTGCCGAAAGGATAGGGTAATGGTTAAATCGCGCGTCGTACCCCGGGATCATCGAGATCCACGCGACGGGACGGGTAATAACCCGGAACAAGCAGAAATCCAAGGAAACGCGACAAAAAAATCGGTGCGTTTTCATCGTCGAATCAAACCCATCGAGAGATTAAGCGAACGGAAGGAAGATACAGAACGAACGGGGAGTCACGGCGAATCGATGGTCGTAAAAATCTTGAACGATGAAAAAAACAACCGTTCCTACGTCGATGGCGACTTTGGGAAACCGGAGACGACGACGTTGCTCGTCGAAGCTCGAAATCCTTCCGAATTGGAATTTAAAACGCGCTCGAACGATCCGCGCGGTAAAATTTTTATTTAATAATTGGACGATAAAGGAAGTAAAATAGAATAAAGCCGCGGGAAATAGTATTACGGCGATACAGGTTGGAATTTCCGGCGCAACTGGTCGACGGCGGACTCGTCATAAAGCGATAAGCATTTTTCCAGCGGGCTGAAAAGCACGGGGATTAAAATTCAAAGGGTTCCCCCGGCGTTCAAGATCGCTTAAAATTTACGAAGTTTCGCGCTGGCCTCAACTTTTCGGCGATAGGCACTCTCCGGGAACGGTGGCGAAGTGGATTCGAGGGGGTGCGATAACGTTCGACTCTCGAACTCGAAGCAGTAGCTTAGCTGCGGAGCGTCGAAACGAGTTCGCGGAGGTCCGGTTAAACGAGCAACTTTAAACGAGTGCGGAAAAATTGAAAGAAAAAGAAAGGTGAAAAAAAAGGAGGGAATAAACCGAACGCCCGGGACGCCGGGGAATAAAATTTGATCGTCGCGTCTTTTACGTCGGACGAAATTCTGGCCGAAAAGTAACCCGAAAAAGCAATGCAAAAAGCGGGGAAAGACTGATACTGAGAGGTTGCCGCGTTTTCCGGGCATTGTTCGTCCCTGGAGCCTCGAAATCGTCCGACTAGAACGTCCGTCTAGAAAAGACGCGTCGGTGAAGTTCTTTCCCCGTTGGCCTCGCAAAAACTACTCCGTGGCTCCGCGTACCCTCCCTCGATTTGCTTTCGCGTCTGTGAAACCAATTTTCCGCGAGCCTTCGTCGTTCTCAGCGTTCTTTTGCGGCGAGAGAAGACAGAGAGAAGCGTACCGAAAGAAAAGCAACGAGTCCTCCGGAACCCAAGTGGCAAGACGGAAAGCGAACGATACGCCCGGAAACCAAACGGAGCGCTATAAGAAGGGTAGAAAAAAAAGTAGAATATAAAATAGAGGAGTATTAAAAGCGAACCAATTCAGAGATTAAAGCTCGCCGTGCACCGTTGGACGGTCCGTGAACGTTGTGTCGTCGACGCACGCGTGGGCGGCGTTGTTTAAACCAATGATCGACGAGAAAATAATTTACCTTGGAGACAGATTTCGCTCGAGGGAGATATAAAATTCGATCGATATACGTTTCGCTTCGAACGGATATGCCAACTTGATTGCGATAATGTTGTTTCCGGCGAAACAAGACCGTAACGAAGCTGGTATGATCGGATTCATCTACGGCACGTAGGATAGGAATTGGTCGCCAAGTATTCTCGAGCACGGAGCGTATTACTCGCGCGCGTCTGGCCTTTTTTTAAAAATCGAGATACGTCGCCGCTACGTCGATGGATATTTGCTCGGAAAATGTTTTTCAGCGCAGGGTTGTTCATAGAAAATTATCGAAATAAAATGATTCTTACTTTTCTTATATGTCAGACACTGTCAATTTTATATAATATGTCGACAAACATTAGCTGGAAAATGGTTTTCTTTCAAGAAATTCTTTGTTACGTTTCTATATAATCTTGCTTTTATTTTCTCGCTAATTCTAACCCTTTTTTTTCTGTTCTGTTTAGGTATAAAATATTTTCTACGTGCTATTCTGGACTTCGTACTATCGCAAAGAACACTTTGACAGTACTAGGTGAGACTTGTTAATACATATATAATTATCGCGCACCGTTTTACAAGCTATTATTTTTTAATTATTCTTAACTATGCGACAGGAATTTTCTATGCGAGCATAAAATTAATATCTTTCACGTTTAAAAAGCGGAAACTCGCGATTAAAAGTCTTTGCAAGAAGTACAAAGCGTTAACATTATTTCAATGTTCCCTTTGCTCTTAAATAAATACTTAAAATCTCTCTAACTCATTATCGTGTAATTTCTCGAAAAAATGTTAAAACCATGTGAATAGAGTTTTTTTCTGTTTTCGATTCTCGCAGGCAGTGTAAAAATTTCCTCTACAATTTCTTCCTGTCTTCGTTTAAAACGTTTGTCTGACCCAGTTACTAGAGTCACCCTGTATGTATACTGGAGAGGAAAGGCTCGCCATATAGCGATATAGAAATCGTAAAGCAATGCATTGTCGAAGTTATAGCTTGCCCGGAATCAGATAAAGTTCATAAGTACAAACAACTTACTTTTTTGCAAAGTACTACGATCGAACGACAATACGAATCAGCTGTCAATGTTACCGAACAGCTTCTAAAAATTTGTCAAAATGAAAATATTTATTTCTCGAATGCCACAAATATGTTCATTGATTTTAGTAACTCAGAACAAATATTATTTCTCGTTCGTGTTATAACAGCAGATTTTCAATGTTTCGTGAAGATACTAACCCTGGCTGTTCTCGTAGGGAGAACGCGTGGAATTGACATTCTTAATGTCTTTAAAGATAAATGTCAGGAAGCAAAGTTGGATATGTGTTATTTAATAAGTGTATGCACAGATGGTGCTCCTGTGAAAGGAAGATGCGAAGGATTTGTTGCATTTGTTGAGAACTTGATTTCGTTTCATTGCATATTGCCAAAACAGAATCTTTACGAGTGATACATTGCCAAAAGCAGTTAATATTTGTCCACGAAGTAATATTCGATCGAGTAAAATCTTCGTTATGTAAACTGATTGGAGAATGAAAGTGCTCGCATAAGAGAATTTTTACGTAATAAAATAACAAGCGGTTTAGCATTCGTTTTCACATACAATACTTAAGACACAATCAAATTTCATGCATACATTGTTCAGTCTTTGTTTTCTCTAACGAATTAAAAAAAATTTAACTTATGAAACCCTTGTTTTATTTAATAAAAATATACAATTAATATATAAAAAATTTTAATCTGTACCAGTCGAATTAAAAGGTCGTCGCGGAAAAACGCAAGAGAAAACGTAGAACACAAAACCGTTCGCTCTTTCATGAGTTCGTAAAAAAAGCATTAATTTATATTTAGGTAGGCGTTTCTTTATAATTTTAACAAAATTCACCGTGCACGGTCTTATTCAACTGCTGAAGTACAAATTGTTCGTGTCGTGAAAGGTGATTAAAAAACGAAGTTACAGAAAGCAGAATAAAATTTCTTTTAGAGCAGCCTCCATTCTCGAGGAAATCGATTCGAAATTTTCTACGTAAATAAATATGGAGTGTGAATTTATTCTAAATCAAATACCAAGTATTTCACTTTATGTATTATAAAGTAAACATATTTATTACCAAGTTATAAAACACACAGAATATCATCACGAGGGTGGAATTTACCCAAAATTTAATATCCCGTTTTCCACGCTCGTTCTAACGAAACGTCCGAAAACATGAACCCCGCGTCTCGCTGTTTTACCCCCGACTGTACGATTCGGTAAAGTTTATTTAGTCCGAGCAATTTGCCAATGGTCACCCAGTAGATGTTAGCCGCGCTGCGTTTCGATGCAGCGGAGCAACGTCAACGTTCCTCGCAACGTCGAGCCAATTGTCGATAGTTTTGTTGAATCTGTTACTCGCATCGTTGCCCCTTTGCATTCTTCCACGCGAAAAAGGTACGTCAGTCGTAATCGCTTAACGAGCAGACAGTGGATATTTCATCGTCGACCGCCGAAATCATACTCGTGCCTAGTTTACGTATCGTCGATACGTTTGCTCGCTACGATTCGTCCTGCCTCTCTCTCTCTCTCTCTTTTTTTTCGCCGCCTCTTTCTCGTCGATGCATCCACGTCCCGTTTTCATTCCAGCATCCGATATCTGGTCGTTGCCCCGTTTTCCATGGATTTCGGCCGCGCCCAGCCCCGCCGTCCTCTTCTCCTCGCTTCTCCCGCGGCTCGTCTCCGCCTCGCGGATCCAACGCTATCGGTCTTTCCGTGCGAACGCGACCAAAACCGTTTTTCCAGACTTGCCGCGTCGGGAGCAAGAACCGAAGGAGACGCGGGAACCCGGGGAATCGCGCGGAGAGGATGGCAATTTGTTCTACTTCGTTAAACGACGACGCCGTCGCGCGTCGAACGCGTCGATTCTTGACGAACCATAGATCGCCCAGGGGTTCGCGGGTCGCGACTACGCGACTTTGCCGTTTAACGATCAACCGGTACGGGGGCGGGGGAAAAAAAAAAAATAAAATAAAAGGCAAGTTCATTAAGGTGAACGAAGGTAGGAGAGAAGAAGTGGCCGGATAAGCGGCATTAACGAGGCGGAAGGAAGGCTGCGCCCGATGTTCGCCCCTTATCTACCGAAATTTCCGAAAAGTACGCGAGAGGATTCCTTGCAGCTACTTTTCACCTAGCCCGTGGGAGACGGGGGCGGTGCCGGTTGGCACCGGGAATTCTCCCGGAATTCGCAAAGAAATTCGCGCTCGCGGCCTCTGGGTTCCGCTCGTTTGTCTGAAAACGGTGCGCGCGGACCCGCCATAAGGAGGGTCGTAATTCAGGCGACATTCCGCGTTAAGGGTGTCTCGACCCACCGACTCTCTTTTCTCCCTCTTGCAACGGAACGCCACCGAATTTCGTTCTTCGTCCTTCGATCTTCCTCGTTTTTCCCGAAGTACGCAACACCGAACGAGAAAAGAGGCGGGAAAAGCATCGAGGTGAATTCGAATCGCGATACAGACGTGACTTTTCTTCGCTATTTTATATAGCGAGATAGCAGAAATTGTCCTGGATCTGCTAGTGGAACTCATCAATAAGGCAATCCTAACAGGCCTCGTCTCAGACACCGGGATATTAAAAGGTCGGTCGAGGAGGTAGGGTCGTACCAGTAGGAATTTTTTACACGTTTGCTGTATTGGAATTATCAGGTTATCAGGAAGAATAATTCCTTTATATATTGTCTGCTATTATTCGAGAAAGGTATATCTAGGTTTGCTCTTTACGAGGAGAAGTCGAAAATGATCAACGTGGTACAAAATAAATCTACCCAATATTAATATAAGGCAAAATGTGATAATATTGTTTTTCAAAGATGGTGACTTGTAATTTTGTCCATTTGAAATTGTATTATTGTGATTCACATTGAAAATACGTTCAGTTTATCAAAATAGTCTTGTTTTTATTATAAATATCAAGCCCCCATAATTTTGTCCGCCAGTATAAGTGTTAGATGTCGCGAGAAGAAGAAGAAACGAACTTCAAAGATGGCGTCTTATAATTTTGTCCATTTGAAACTGAATATCCGTTGTGATATAAGTAAACAGTCTTATTTTACACGTTTTTTGGAACAAACACTGTAATATATCAACCCCTGCTAATTTTGCCCATCAGTGTAAGTGTTAAACGTCGCGGGAAGAGGCTCGTATCGCGCGCGGGCGTCGTACGTTGCAACGAATTTAATCACGGCGCAGGAATATATATATATATACATCCTGATGACGAAACTGCGCAAAGTTTCCCGTTACTGCCAATACGATCGCATAGTCTGATTAGCCTTGGCTTCCGATACATTGTTCGGGTCGAATCTTGTTAACTATGGAGCCGGCGCTGTCCTCGTCGTCGAACCTTCGTACCTTTGGACAAGCACGCCACTCCCGTGTCGCTAATAATTACGTTTCTCGGCTAATAAGTATGTAAAGCTATTTCCCGTGAAACGTTTCAACGTCGCGCCATCGAAGAAGGAAATCTCGCGACGAAGATCAGCTTGGAGGGGTCGGAGGGGGGTCGAAAACGGCTGGCATCCAGGAATAAAGCGACGCTCGTTAACGAGCTCTTTGATTCGTTAAACCGAACGTAAGCACGGGCAACTAGCGTTCGTTAATTACAGCTCGCGCTGCCGGGGATAACTTTTTGATTGCAAGTTTCGAAAACGGTGGCGAGTCGCCGCGAACGCGGGTCAAAGGGATTCGAACGACGCGCCGCCGCTTCCGTTTTCGCATGGCCGATTTTCGATCTTCGGTATAAAGGGAGAGCATGATACGCGGCGACAGGACGCGGTGGCATGTCAGCGCGTTGGCATGTCGACCCGCGTAGCCGCGGGGAATTCCATTAGACGACGCCTTCGTCTAAACGTTCCTCGAGTCCTCGTCTCGCGAGCCTCGAACGGAGGGAACGGGAGAAGATGAAACGAGGAAAAAGTGTTCGGAAGGTAAAGGAGACCGAAAGTTTCACGAGAAGGCGTGCACATAACGTAAAAATTTAAGACTATTAGGTCAGCCCGTAGCTGCTACCTTAACAATGCTGACACAGGTATTTAGCCTCGGGGGCTCCGACCGTATCTTTTCTTTTGCTACACGGAACTTGTCCGTGGAGAAAAAGGAACGAGGGAACACGGGCGCAGGGAAGACGGAGAATCGTGAACGCCCAAGGATAGGGAAGCCGGAAGGACTGACTGGTGGAAACGCGGCGAGGAAAAATAAGAATTTCAAATCCAATTTTCCGAGGCATATTTAATAGCGCGCCCAGGCATCTTTCCACCTCCTCCGCCATCATCGCCCCGACGGTTTTTCGGTCTCCCCGGTCGCTCCTCCGCCGCCGTGAAAACGAATAATCGAAGAATACGTTTAAATTAGACCGGAGAACGAACAAGGAGATTTGCGCGAAAAGAACTTTTGCGCTTTTATGGCCGTTTTCCGTTTCCGTTGAACGAGATGGATTCCCGGGGAATCGGTCACTCGGCGTTCCTCGCGAGTTTTAAAAACGGATCCGTAGGGAGTTTAGAAGAAGATTTTAAATAATCTGGACAGGTAAAGACGGAACGTTCCCATCGATATCTCCGGATTGAAACGAATTCGATGCAATCTAAAAATCGTTAATCGAGCGCGAAGAGTATGCGGACGTCACTTTGGTCTCGCAAGAGAAAAATCGTAGCGATTTTCCTCCTGTAGATTCGTTACTCGTTCCAATTAGCTCCGATTCTCCGGCTCGAGACTTGAATCAATTTCGCGGAACAGTAGGTCACAGATGCCACCAATTACGCTCTGCCAATGGCGCGCCATCTTTTTCCATCTCTCTCCGTCGTGTTCAGGAAGCAGGCTAAATGATTTTTCTCCTCCCAAGAGTCGGAACGGCGAGACCGGTCGAGCGAAGGAAAGCCATTTGACGACTTTACTCCAATAATTGTCGTGAGGGTCTGCGAGTATTACGACCAACTACTCGACCGTTTCACCCGTTTCTTTATTTTTTTTATTTTTTTTTCTATAGTAACTGGTAATAATTTCTCGATTCGATAAATCCGATACAATACGAGACGGTTCCCTACAATGCGGTGCAACGAATACCGATGTTGATACGAAAGCTGATCGAGAAATACTCGAAACGATCGTTTATTTACAAATTAACTGCCGCATCGAAATCGTAAAATTACAGTTTTACAAATTTATTAAAAATGTTACTTCATTACAATTCGTTAAACCATCAAAGTACCGCGTGAACTTATCGCTAAACAACAACACGTCTCCATGTGGTCGCGTACATAATTATTGTTCTAACCGTCCAATCTGTATAACACAATTCGTTACACTAATTGCAAGGAATACGTGTCGTTGTTATCTAAAAGACCATGCCATTAAATTATCCAAATAAGCAACAGTGTCGTTTCGTCATGCAACTACAGACATATCCAGGGAGTTTAATTTCTGGTATATTTTCGTCGCCCCTCGTTTTGCAGTGTTTTCTCAACTGGCCAGCAGTTCCTCGAGGTAATCTAGCACAAACCGTGCATCCAACTTCAAATATCTCGCGGTTAATCGGCTGTTATTTACCGAGGCACGCTTGTCCCTGTACATTGGCGGAATCGAGACAAAAGTTTCGTCATTAGTCTTCAAAGTCGTTGCACGTCTAACGAACTTACACCCTTATTCCTTGCAGCTATTAATATCGTTAAACGTCGGATGTTGGCTCTTCTTGTCATTAATTATACCGCGTATGGGCAGTCTTTCGTCTAGCTTTTCCATTTGTTCTCCACTTACGAACGTGTATTAGCGACTTATACAGATAATGGATAATTTAATCTGCACGTGTCTTTTTAGAATTAATAAAAAATACCGAATTCGACCGAGAGCCAATACACTTGCCCGAGCGAGATCTAAGAAAAAATGCCGTTAATTGACGACGATTTGAAATTATAAACAATAGGATCGTCCAATTTATCCGAAGCAAATTCCCATCTTTACAGCGCCCTTTTCTACAGAGTGTATTCGAGTGTTTCACTGAGTAATGAAGTCTCGAGTGGAGGCTATCTGCTATCTTAAACGAACTATTTATAACACGATGAATAGTCATTGGGGATAACGAGGTAGAGGAATGTGGGGCAAGACGGCAACGCTAAGGAGAAATGTAAACAGAATCAAGTATATTATGCATATAACATTTGTTAAAGCATTGTTAGATTCAACGTCTATATTCGTCTTCAAAATTAAACAATAAAATTTAGATCGCAAGAATCAAAAACTGAAATAAACATCTTTCTCGTAAATCGTTAAATTTGTTCATTTTGTACGGGGTTAAATGGGATTCTTATGGGGGTAAGACGAAGCACAAAGTTAGTCGGATGTATCCGTAATTCTTCAGAAGCCTTTTCCCGGTTTTTCAGCACTTGCTTTCATTTTCTTTTTAGCTGCTTCCTTCGAGGCAACTAACTCTTCGAATTAATTAAAAGCACTGTTTACCTACTCGATTAATCTTTCTCCCTTCTTTGGTCGTTCCGTGTTTTTTGGCGTGTAAGTAAAAAAGTTACTACATTCTTTTGTGGATCTAGACGAATTCACTATTCGCGTCGCAGACTCTCGATGGAGAGAGCATCCCAAAATTGGTTCTTAATTTTCCAGTGGTAAGTTTTCGATGTTAGAACTATTTTTGTTTTCTCTTTTTCTTAAAACAACGATCTAATTACAGTGCTATTTTTTTCCTCACCGTACTTTTTGGGGCAATCACGTGCATACTAATCATTTAGAAACAGAAACTCTTGCAAAAGATGTCGCGCAGACACGTTTCGCGCAATGGATCGCGATCGTTTTGCCTGGAACATTTCCAAACCGGCTCAAGCCGTGGCCGTTGAAGACGATAAGTGCGGTTACCTTGAAACGTTTTTTTTTTTTCGATCCACAGTGCGGGAAATATAGAACGGGCGATAAATTTCCTTGGCCCAGGGCGGTCATTAGCCGGAGTGGAAGCGGCGCGCATCGTCAGCAAGCTTCGGCCGTATATAACGAAATTAAAATACTGCCAAATAAGCTGATTAAAAACCCCACTTTGGCTGTCGTTCCTTTCTTCTTGTTCATTTTCGCTCCCGTCGTCCCACGGTAAAGAGATACACCATGGCGGTACGTTAGAAAAAGGAACCGTACGTAAATTTTTAATACCCCGAACGAACCTCGTTTCTCACGCGAATTTTCTTTTGACCTTTATTTCGTACCGTTTCATCAGCGGCGTAACCATTACTTGGTAAATGGTACCTGCACCGCGCGTTTTTTTCCCCCGCCCTTTTCTCGTTACACCGAGAGCCGGGTTCGCGGTAACGACTAATCAGATTTGGACCTACGCGATGCACCGGTATTCCCAATTCTTCGTCGCGCGCTTCGACTTTTAGATTTTCACCGTAAACTCCGGGGCCGACGCCACTTCCGTCGAGTTCCTCAAACTTCGACGCGTTGTTCGAAATTTCCATGATATTTGTTTCGCGGCAAAAGTTGCCGCGAAAATATTTTCACCCTCCGTCCACCGTTCCTGTTCCGCCTTGGCGCGGAAACGCTCTCTCGCACACTATCAGCACATTCGATCCCATCGTTGTTTCCTTCCATCGCGTCAAAGTAGATTCCCGACCCGGAGTGTCGAAATTTTAAGAATGCTTGAAAACTCTCGAGACGCATTTTACATCGCCGCTAAAGACTCGACGGATATAAAGCTGCCACGCACAAAGGCGTGGCTTTGAATATACCTTTCCCCCTTTGTGCACGGCACTCGAGGCCGAAGCTCGACTGCGAATCGAAACGTATTCTCTCGGTATATTCCATTTACGTTCAGAAAAGCGTATTCAAAACGGCTACAATTGCGATTACGGACTTGGCGACTGTTTCTTGCTGGGTCTAAATTGCCTACGTCGCAAGGAATCCTGTCGTTAACGTGCGTAAAAATATTCTGTTAAAATAATACCTTCTTTCACAACCATTTTTTAACTCATAATCAGTAAAAAATCGGTTGAGTTTTGTTCAGGGCCTTTGCTAGTAGACTCGTCGCTAAACCAACCCTAGCAGACACTGTCTAAGACGGTCGAACACTTGTGAGAGAGCGTAGCCCTCTGCTGGTGAGCGCAGGAAGTGTCGCCACACGATATCGCAGCAATGCAATGGTGGCAATGGTTTTTTACAAATATCTCGAGAACTAAAGTCGATCGCCAACTGTTTCAAAGGTAAATGTTACTCAAAATATCGTTCTTTATAACATACACGTTATTCGCGATAATTTGTACTTTTAATATTGTTCACGTGAAAGCGTACATTAATACGAGTTCATCCACGTGGTAAATTAGCAGATTAAAAAAAAATAAAGGTCGCCTTTATTTCTCGAAAAATATTAAAAATCCATGGAAAAGGGTATCGTCGACAAATTGTACAGAGAGACATGGGGTGTTCCATTTCAAGGGGCATAAAATCACGCGATCGCGTGTGATAAATTTTCTATTGCGAGAAAAGTGAGTTTCTCGAGCGCAGAAACTCGACTGTCACGGATGACAACGCGATGGAATGGTAATCCCTTGGTCCAGGGTCAGTAGAGTTTCCGTTTCGGGACGAGCGCGCAGTAGCTAAGGCTAAGGCTAAAAGACGTCGAGCAGGAGTTGCTCTTTTCCCGAAGGAGCGAAACAAGCAAAGGGAGACAGAGAAATCTCTCTTCCCTTCTATATAGCAAACTCACGAAGCAATGCCGGTGAGAATTCCGTGCAACAAAGCTGGCTCGACGAGCCGGTGGATATAGAGGAAGGTTGGTAAGACAGGTGGATGCGCAACGCTGCGCCGGAAATGCTAGAGGCATCGGAGACACTGGCTACTGTCGGCCACTTCCACGCTAAAACTAACTCGAAAGCGAACCTGGAGGATTAGACAACGTCCAAACATATTCAACATATTAAAACGCTTAAGGGGCTCGTGGAAGTGCACCTTATTTGAAATAATTTTGATAATTTGGAATTCTCGAATGTCTAAAGAACTGTTTATTTATTCATTCGTAACACCGCAAATAACTGAGGCGAACGACCCCGTTGACTTTTGACATTTCCGATTCAATTAGTTCATGAATGAGTTGTGTAATGTCGTAAGACAAATATCATTTGGATAAAACAATTAGCTCCAACGCTATTTTGTAAGAAAATGTGCTCGAAGGGTTTGTTGCATGAGTATAATAACTAAAGAGTAGAACGACATTATACGCATTAGTAACACAAATAAGATTACATAAAAGCAACAACAAAAATACATTTTTCATATAATATTTAGACGGACAAAAATATTGATACACTCAGCTGATATTATTTTTCCATTATCAAGTACAAATGTTCAAGTTTATTTTTAATATTCTCTTAGAAACCACTTTCAACCCTCCAACATTGAGTGAACAATTTTGTTTCTTTTCCTCGCGAACTTAGGATCGATATTTTTCTTTTCCAAACAAAATAATTATTCTCGAAACTTAATCGTTGCATCTTGCATCGAACGTACAGTCTGACATTGGTTTATTAATAAAATAACAAAACGGAAGCGTTCGAAAAACTGTTCTTTTTAACTTTCTTTTATTCGTGGAAATAGAAAAAAAAGTCGAAAGGTAACATCAGGCGAATACGGGAGGCGCGTCGACATTGTGATCGATTTTGAAGTTAAAAACTCTTTCACCAGAATGGCTGAATGCGCAGGAGCATTGTCATGATGCAAAAGTCACGACGAAGCAATTTTAGCTCAAATCTGTTTCACTCGCTTGCGAAGCCTTTCCAAAAATTGAAGATGAAATTATTGATTGACAGTTTCATTAGATGGTCATAAAAAAGTCAATCAACATGATTCTCACACTTGACTTTTGACATTCTCGTTTGCTGTCGTTTACAACACTGGTCAATTTTTCATTAATTTCGTTTTCTCGAAAAATGTTATTAAAATTTTTTGCAAATTTCATTTTATTTTTCACGTAATAGGCGATGGGAGAATTTGGGTCACAACGGGTTAAAAATGGAAAGAAAATTATTCCCAAAACTTAATCGTGGTGTTTGTATTGCACAAACTGTTCCATATTGGCTCGTTAATAAAAGAAAAAAACGAAACGAAAGCGACCAATATTTTGACGATCGAGCACGAGAAATGTTACAGTCCTCAATTCGGTTTAAATATTCATCAGATATCGAAATGCACGTTTACGTGAGCCTTCGTGCATCGATTCGTGCCTTGCCATACGAGCGTCGACGTTTGCTATCGATATATTGGCAGTGCTAGTATCAAAGCAACGATGGACGCGAACGAAGGGTATCGAACAGAGTATGACTTGATTAGCGAATCAATGCCAGAAAGTGTCTGTTAAAGACATTATTTTGAAATTAAAATTGGAACGCGATCAAAACAGGAATAATATCGTAGTCTTTAATATTTCAACAGATAATTAATATCGATTCATTACTCGCTAAACAAATTTACATCGGTACGGTTAAATTGAATTACAAATTGTAATACATTAATGGCTATGCAAGATATTTCGAAAAACTGGGACGATCTGTGTTTTGTATCTCCTAAATTCAAAATACAAAAGATTCATACTAGAAAAAATTGAAAAACTTTGTTTGTTCGGTGCAATATGCGCTTGTTTGTTAAATTTAAAATTTGTTTACATAACTCGATTTTTCTCATGGCTCCATGTGTAAAATTGTTAAAAATATTTTACAAGATATTTCATAGCACATATTTGCACTTCTGTTATAAAAACACGTGTAATAGTAAAATAATACATTTATTGTATCGAAAATAAAAAACATTTAATCAGTATTTCAAAAGAAGAATAGCTGTTTTAATAAGATTAATTGAAAAGAATAGATTGTTAATAAGTCCATTTTATTAGCAGACTTTTCAACGAAGATTGAAAATAATACTTTCACTGGATTCTCTTTAGTTGCTTTGGTTGATTTGAACCTAACCTGTTCCTTACTCTCTCCCTGATATTTTACTCGCCAAATGAAAACAAATAAAACATAAATGTACACTAACGAAGTATCGATCAGAGTGAACAAGATTGTTCCCACAACCTAACCCGAAGGAATTTGCTGATATGTGAAGTATAAATTCCGGAGCGATCGACAAGGATACACGGCTTAAAACGAAGATGAACGAGGATGTTCGAACTTCACGCGCGAGTTTTACGAACTCCTTCAGGGACTCGTTAAATATGTGGAAGTCAAGTTATCTTTGGTGCATGGGGTAAAGGGGAAAGCTCGAACAGATAACAGGGTTTACGAAGAATCCCGTTAATCGAACCGAATCGAACAGAAAAGGAAAGCGGAACGATAATACGCGTTTACCCCGGCATCAGTTGTTGTTACGAACGTTATCTCGCACAGCTTTCCTGTTAAAAGTTTGAGGTACGACGCAAATTGGATGGTAGTCGCAACGTTTTCCGTTTACCGCGGTAGAACGCGTTACCTCTGAAACACGCGCGAACAATAACACCGTTATCCTCCGCCACGCAGTAGCGATAATAATTACGAGCAACGGAGGGATATGATTATCGTTCCAAGCGACGTTGCATCCAGGTTTGTTTGGCTAAGGGAATACCGATCGGGAACATCGGCTACGATTTAATCAGTGGCAATCAGCCACAATGTTAAATGAGAAATTGTAACGCCAGAGGGTGGACGAAGGGATGATCGTAACTTCGATAACACGCACGAGAACATGTCCCGACCCTTAAAGGGGCGCGTGAACCCAGAAGGGTCAAAAACAGAGGGTTCGCAATTCTTTTCCGATCCGAACAATCAAACTTACCCACTTAAAAATTTGATCGATTATAAATAGCTCGAGACCATAGCCTAATAGAAATTTTTATAAAATCTGCATTATACAGGGTGTTCAGCCACCCCTGGGAAAAATTTAAATGGGTGATTCTAGAGGCCAAAATAACACGAAAATCAAGAATACCAATTTCTTGATGAAGACTTCGTTAAACAGTTATTAACGTTTAAAGTTCCGACCGTACAGAATTTTTTTCTCGAAAATGCGTAAGATTTCGGAGGTATGTGCATTCACCAAAAATGATTGTAATTGACCCTTACAACTGAAAATAATTTTTCCAGAACGATTCGAAACTTTTGAATTTAATTGTTAATCGCTTTTTAACGAAGACTGCATCAACAAATTGGTATTCTTTATTTCCGTCTTATTTTGGCCTCTAGAATCCTCTATTAAAATTTTTCCCAGGGGTGGCCGAGCACCCTGTATAGTGTTGGATACTTGGTACGGATTTTAAGAAAATCGGTACGTTTCGAGATATTTTTGATAACAATTTAGCAAACGTGGTTTTGACAAAAACACGTTTGAAGTTTTCCGTGGCTTTAAAATGGAAATGAAAACAATATTCTTCGAAATACATTGCATGGTCGACTCGAGCGCCACAAAGGGTCTTTAGAAGAATGCAGACTCCAATACATAAATCGATTCTTTCCAATCTGTATTTCCATTATCTCTTTTTTTCAAATTACTCCTAAATTTTTTTTACGAGACGAAACATTTTCTGATTTTGGCCGTGACTCCCTGTACATGCTATATTCTTTTAAAACGCGGAGAGTGGGTGCGTGTACGGCGGTAATCGCGATTCTCTTCACATGCAAACCTACGAAAGCAAATACTCTTTATTCTGGAAACGTTAAAAACAAATCGTATTTCCGTATGCAATGTTTTATAAAATTTGATCGCCAGAGCGTACTGTCTAAAGTAGACACGGACAAACGCGAAACATCGCTTTCGGGTATAAAACATAGTTCAAAATGCGATGCGAGCAATTTAGGAGTCACGCGCGTTTTACGAGCCAGAGCGAGCTGAAAGCCACCGGCTCGTAAAAATTCAACGGTACGCGTTTCGGGTGCACATACAAAAAGATTCGAAGCTGTAATAAAAGCGAGAAACTTGATTTATAGCAACTCACTTTCTTATAGCGATTTCGCTACACTAGTTTTCGATAAATCGTTGCGAATGCGCGGCGATCGAGGTATTGTCGTCATAAATTTCTGTGTCGTCTACATACTTCTTTCGTTATAGTCGGTACTCGATCGGCGACGAAGTGCAATACTAAAAATTGCAGAAACACTATTTCCCCAATAAAAAAACAACATTTTTTATAGTAAATAAAAGATTTCAAGATTTAAAAATGTGTGCAGGATTGAATGAAACATTATATTTCAGTTCTGCACTTTCAAGTATGCCTATTTAGATATTTAAAAAATGAAAATGGCTCATCAGGTACGAAGAATGTAGATTTTAAGGTAAAAAAAGCTTGCTTTATAAACTTTTTTTCCGATGACAAGAAATTTTTACAAATTCATACTGTGGTTCTGTGCATAAAGGAACATTTTTTATATATGCAAACTAAATTTCAGATCAATCTGAATCTCTCTTCTCTTGAAATCATTGCACAATGAAACGAAAACGAGTTTTCGAGAAAATCGCGTTTGAAGTTTAGAGAAACTTTTGATTGCTGAGGTTTCCAGAGCTTTTTCAGAATCTGCTGATTAGCAACCCTCCTGTTGATTCTGTCGATTTAAATAGAAAGATTAGTCCTATTCACTGCAATTAATCAAACGCAGAAAACAGGTTTTGCAAAAACGAATTTGAAATGATCAACGATGGAAACGATCGTAATAACTAGTTTCTAGAGAACGCTTTATTTTTCCTCGGCCATCCGATTACCGAAACGGTTATCCTAGCTTTCAGTAATTGTATTTGGCGCTTCGAGGAGTCTTCTTTCCCCAAGAATCACTTTCGTAGCGAAACGTCGTCGAGTATCGGTTCGTAATTCTCGTGCGTACGACGCTTCGTTTCCACCGATACTCTAAACTGCGATTAAACTTTGGCCTTTCCAGATGGAATCGAGCAAAGAAAAATCGTCTCGACACAGAGAAAGTTCGAACTGAAAAGTTTGATCGAGCAAATTACGCCGGGGAAACTAATTTGTCGAATATACCAGAAGTTTCAGCGAGTCCCTCGAGAAGATAACTCCGTGAGCCCGGAGGCCAGTGTTGCGAGTATTCGATATTTATCGCGACAGTGCCCTCTTAATAAGGATAGGAAACGCGTGGCGATAACCTTGTTTAAATTCCATTTATTAGATTTCGCAAGGTCGATCGACCTCCGCCCGCGGGGGTGGATGGGGAAAACTGAAAGCTGCTCCCGCGCAGGCCATCGTGATTAATCGAGAACGACGATGTCACGCTACACCCTGCTAGTTTCCTCGAATACGTTTCTCTTTAATTACGGGCGTGCTTCCGACAATTTCACGTATTTCTCGCCTATTTAAAATCCTAGCACTTTCCTTCCGTTTTCCTCTACTGGCTCTCTCCCGGCTCTTTCGTTTCCCGACGACTCTCAACGCGAGGGGAACACTCCGCGGCACGCCTCCGGACATACCAGAGGGTTGTTCGTGCAAAGGCTGCAGAAAAGATGAAATCCATCCCTCTCCGCCCCTACCCGCCTCTTTCTACTTCTGTTTTTTTTCTCCTTATTTTTAAGCTTCTACTCGTTCCTTTTGCGCCTCTCCGTCGTGTCTCAATGGTTACTCTTGTCGCGTCGAGCTATATTCCCTTCTTTTGTCAATTAGAAACTTTAATCCACCGTCCGATTCCGTCGAATATAAAACTGTTCAACAATCGTAGATCGGGTGATACCGTTCTGTAGCGTATCGAATCGCGATGGGACAAGAAATTTATCGCCGTACTCTAAAAATGATTGCTGTTACGAGCGAGATAACAGATGGAAATAAAAAGATGTCTCACTGCTAGTAAGACGTTCAGCAATAGTGTTCAGAACTACCCAAAAATATAACACGATTACTTGGAATCTAACGTACCTTTTGTTGTTTTATTACGAAAGCGTCAAACGGAAGAACTTTTATTCAAAATATTTAAATAAATTTATCAAAACCTGACACGAACATACAGCCGACCGAAACTTAATCCGTTTGGTAAGTGTAGTCTAGAATTAAGTTTGAATTGGAACACGGTGATTAATTTGATTAATTCACGTAAGTGGTGCATCGGTATATTTTAAATTCGTTACAGCGCTACAATAACGTCTTCTTCTCGTTTAGAAGCCGACATTTGCGACCTACTGACGAGCCTAGCTCGCGCGCCGAAGACAAAATACGTTTATCGAGGTCAGGAATCGAAAATCTCGCGGGAATTGGTACTGGGATTTTATATCTTCTCTATTGCCCGATCCGCCAGAACACTCTCCTTAACCAATCTCCTCGTAACGAGAATCCCTCGAACCGTTAGCCTCGTAAAAATCGTAGCGGGGGTGAAAAATAATAGGGTCGAATTCGATGGAGTCGTAACCGTTTTTGACTTATAGTACGAGTAGCTCCGTCTGTAACGTGCCCCGGAACGGGGTCGAATATTAATCTACGAACGGGGTTTCTAATATCGAGTAAAAATATCGAAATCGTACGGTACCGACTCGCGGGCAAATGGAATTATTACGATATTACATCGAACCGCGTCAGCGAACCGCGATTTTCTCCGTTGTAGCGAATAACCGCGCGGCTCGATATTATCTCAGAAATTGACTTTAGTTGTCCCAGAGAAAAAAGAAACTGAACAAGGGTAAATGGATCGATGGCTGACTCGTTGCCATGTATACATATACGTATTGTAGCCGGCTACGATATTGTGCGTTCCGAGGCTTAGAAAGAGAAGGAATCGTCGATGGATGGAGCAGTCGCCTGGCCAACGAAAGTTCCGGATTCGAATACCGGTCCAGCGATCCGATCCATCGATTCTATTTCTCTTTTTCCCCCCGTACCGTATATTGCGTGCACACACTACCGTGCACTAAGTATTTGGACGCTGCAGCAATACGATTTATAATATTAGTGCAACCTTCTATAATTTTGATTCAAATTTTCATGATACGATGACTGTCAGATCAAAACCATACAATTTTTTTTAAAAAAATTTGATCAAAGCAGTACTGTGATAAACAGTAAGTTCAAATGTGGAATAAAAATAATTAACGATGACTTCGTACCATTACAAAATGAAGAAAATATTTAGGTGGCCTCTGTTAACCGAGACACCTCCATAGCAATAAAATAAAAGTTACGGAAGTTTTAATCGTGCGTTGTCCAGTGTCGAAATACTTGTGAAGGGTAGTGTACGCGCGGTGGATGACACGCGAGAAGAGGGAAGAAAGATAAAGGAAGCAACTCATCGCCGTGAGGTAGAAGAAAGGAGAGAAAGAGGAAAGAGGTGAGATACTTGGAGAAATCGTGCTAGGAACACACGGAGTTTCCGTCATGTTTCGGTGCATAGCTAGTACTCGAAGCAAAGACGACACTGAAGGAAAAATAAAAGCCAGCTCCTCGGGGCCAGGTCACCCTTTTTCTTTTCTTTTTTTCTTCTTTTTAGTCCCGGCATTCCATTCTGGCTGGTTCCACCTTACCTCCTTGCAGCCTACTTACCCTCCGTGCTTCTCGGTATTACGCTGTCATCCTTTTGGGAATTATTAAAGGGAAAACACCTTTCGAAGTCGCTTTCTGTTCCATCCCCGGGTAAGGCTAAACGCGGAGCCGTTCGTTCTGGATACTTTATACCGAGTAAAACGGATTTCGGTGGAACAACAGAGGGATGAACCGATACCTGGAACCTCCGTGCCCGTCGTTTCTACCAACGACGAAACTTTTCGCTGGAACGGAAAGGAGGGAATCTTCGAAACGAACCGAACCGGGCAAAGGATGGGCGTAATTTCGATTACTGTGCGCCGTTGAATGTCTAACGGCGTACAACGACGAACAACAGGACCATAGAAAGTTGTATCGAGCTCGGGCCGAAACTTTCCTCGGATATTCTATATTTCACACGCCGCTGCTCGAATTTCAAAGCGCGGTAACCAAGCCATTATTACTTGCAAACGGAAGTTCGGTTCACAACCGTGGTAAACATGATTTACCATATTCAACGTTCCCGTACTAACGAAATAAAGGATATTCGATTTTACGCGAGACTCGTACAACTAAATACACGAATACGTTTAAAAAGCACGCAAGGAAAGGCAGGAGACGGATAGAAATTCAAATTACCTTGCTCGCTTAAAAACTTTCGAAGCGACAAAAACTAACTTATCGATCGAGGACCCGACGAAACGACACGAGAGGAGGCCAATGCGCGGGACGAAAAGAAGGGGGAAAAGGAAAACGAAAAAAAAAAAAAGGTAAAACCGTCTTGCGACGGATAGAAGAAAATTCGAAGGTGTTTTCCGGACAAATGAATTAGAACCGACGCTGGCCAAAGGATGGATAACGAGGTAAGCGCACGGTCGTGTTTTCGAATGGAAAATCAGCAGTTAAATTCCATTTGAATGCTTAATTTCCGGGTCCTTTGCGTTGTTGGGGCTGCGGTCGTTTCTCCTTGAGGATTCGTTTTAGTCTACCAACGAACATACGTCTGACGGATTTCTATTAAAGAGTAACGATAGAATTCCGGGTTCGCGCGAGGAAAATCCCTAGATGGCGAAATTGGTGATAAAAAATGGCCACTTTTGGCCGCGCGTGAAAATGATAAATTCATGAACAACCTTTTAGAATGTTTCCCATGAAAGTGTCGTCATATTTATGTCGACTGTACCGTATTTCGAATAAAAAGTTATATCGTTATTATATTTTACCATTTTTCTATTTTATAAAAATATAAACGTAATCTCGCGTAAGTCTTTCTTCAGTTTTATGCTCGAGGAATCGCTATCAACTCGGTCATTACAATAATGATTCGCAAATTGAACATCATCTTTCATGCAGGAAAGTATCATTACTGTACATACATAATGCAGTTGGGAGGGACAGAAATGTTCAATTTACGAATCATTGCTGTATCTTCTCGTTTCAACGATTTACTATCAGCAATTACGACATCGACGAATAAAATTTCGACTGCAATAGGGGTTAGTGATACAGTTTTTGCACTTTTATTTTCAGATGCCAAATATCGTGATTTTTTTAACGTTTTTTTTTCGATGCACCCGAAAATCAGTACCGTTTACTTTCTCTACGAAGACGTAAAGAGCATTTGGCGATAACGGTGACACCGATGGTCGGTCAGATACTCGTTCGCTACCCGGTTTACATCACTCTGAAACGAAACGCCGAGATCGAATCTAAATGACGTTTGGAACACTCGACAAACGGCAATCCGGCACACAACGATAAAACAGAGCGAAAGCAAAAACGGCGGACGCGTATCGTTTTTTGTTTGATGAATAGCTTTTAGTTCCGAGGTATCGATCTACGGCGGAAAACGTAAAAGAATGTTTTGAAAACCGATGCGAGGAGTGGCGACGAACGAACGAGAAAGCTGAAACAGTTTGCGAGTTAGGTGCGCATCGATACTCATTGATCCGAAGGTGATCCGTCGCGCTGAGTAAAAGTGGAAAGAAAATGGCCGGAAAAAGAAACGAAAATCCAACGGCCAACGAGAATGCGATAAATATAACGCGATTACGCAACTTCTATACCGAATATTCGCGCTATTTGTTCCTAACGTCTTTCCTATAAATGATACAATTGTTATTGGCGTACAAAAGGTATTTTACTCACTGTGGACATTTATGAATTTTTGAAGAAAAAGACAGAAACGAACAGAATATTGAAGATTTCGTAATGTCCATGTATTTAATTTTCGTATACTTTTTGTTTTTGTTGTATTCGTGATAAACGCGTAGCATATTCACTTCTTTTCCGTTCGAATATCGATGCATTTTACGACGATATTACTAACACCACAACGGGGACGTCGATTAATCAGAAACGCTGTCTGATCGAATGCCGATTATCCGAGAAACAAATACCACAACGCAGAATGAATTACGCGTCGCAATGTTTACAATGTTTCTGCCTTTGCCCAGAAACACCATTAAATGTGTTACGAATTCTTCAAACAATGTTTTCTTCGTTTCTTATATGAATATAATAGTTTGTGTTTTATTTGGCCGATGTCGAAATTTTTCGAACGGAACAAACACGGATGTCTCGTTGATTTTATTTTGGCGAAAGTGGTGGACGCGAATCGGTGTTCTTTCCCTCTTTAGTATAACTTTTCGTAATTCTCGATCGCTTTCGAGGATGAAAAAGTACTTGGATACCGGAGATGAATGTATCAGCTTTCGATACGCGAAACAGCGCCTTTTATTTCGTCTTCCTTGGCGTACATTTTCCGACCGAGTTCTAATATTTTCCCCGAGCCCGTAATTCCGGAACGATTCGGTCCAACTCCTTCGCGCTTCTCCCGTTTACTCGGAGATATAGTGTCTGCCGGATCGATAAGCAGGATGGTCTCGAAAGTAACTCCCCGGATGGACGTGTGTCGCACAAAAGCATGGAAGGGTAGAAGAAGTCGAATATATGCAGCGTGGAAAGCGTCGCCGAAAAGTGAGTGGCGAAACACCGACCAGAAATTTCTGTCGACAAACAGGGACGATAAACCGGGTAACTTAGAGCAACTTAGGGCTAAGTATGAATAGGGTAGTTCTTATACTTTCACGTCGATACCCTTTCGATTATAACTCTCGAAATGGTATCAATATATTAATTAACAGGGACGAATATGTTATAATACTTTTTAACATATTCTAGTTTTTGGATTATACCAATGAATGTTTGTGCAAACTTTTATCGAAATTGAAATCTGATAATCCACAGTATTCCTAAATAGTTCATTAATATAAAATTAATGAATTATTGAAAAATATTTAAATGATCATTTCTGGATTAAGTTTCCATTTGATCAGAGACTGACGTAACAAATATATCAGCTGCATTTTCGAAATCTCGTAGAACATTTATTGGCAACTAGGTAGAGTAGGGAAATTCTACACTTAAAGTGAGCTGTTTAACAAATTAAAAGTAAAAGAACAGGTTGAAAGCTTTAGCAAAGCAACTAGTGTGTACATACGTCTTCGACGTGATTTTAGACCTCGAATTGAGTTTGCTTTACGGATATCCAAGAGAATTACTGATTACCTGAATTTTGTTTGTCGGTTACTCGTTACAGACAAACTTATTTGTTACGCAAACAGTACATTCTCCAATCAACTTTCAAGAATGTTGGCTGTAGCAAATCCGCACTTGATTCAAGAAAACAATAATCAATATCCGTTACGATGTGCTTAATAAAGAAATTATATTCGATATATGTATTGAATGTAAAATTAGATATTTGCTGAAATTCATTCTTCAATGTCTAATGAACTTGTAAATGTGGGTTAGAAATAGCCTGGCTCTGTCGTTCTACTATCTGCCATCTGACACTTGAGTTATTTACAGTTCATTAGAGATTCCTTGAAATGTACTTAAACAGACTACTGGATACATCGATTGAATTAAGAAGCAGGTGGTAGTTTCAACCCGATGGCGTCACTCCTCATTATGCTTAATGAGCTTGTAACTAGCTATAACAACGTATTAACATTAAATGTATTGGACGTAATTCTTTTGCACATGATTTCTGTCTGTTTGAGACCATTTAATGTATTGTTTTTTAAATGCTGGTCGAAAGTACAACAACGTGAGAACTGTTGATCGATATAAAGTAAAATACTACGTACTAGGAGAATTGTGGGAATAGAATTTCTAGGGGATTAGAAAGTTGCATACTAAACGATGGAGAACATGTTAAAGTGGTAACGAGAGCAGGAATTACTAAATTATTCTTGTTATATTAAATTAACTCTTATCCGGATTATGATGGATTTAAAATAGCGGTGGTCGAATATATGTTATAATTATTTGGGGATTCGCGTAGTCCTCTAGTTTCTAATGCTGCAAAAAAAAAAAAAAAATAACTAACGTGCACTTATCAATTCGATATGATTCAACGTTACGTGGAATAATTGTGTTATTGGTTTTTCGGAGCCGCTGCGAGTTAGTAATACATTCAGCTCGCATAGTGCACATTTTCTTCGTGATATCATAGATTTCATAAAGATATGCATACTGAAACTAAATGTAAGATAATGTAAGCTGAATTTGTAATCTACTGAAGCAAAGACAATCGATTTTGAAATATCATGCAAGATAGTTTAGCTACATTTTAACGATGACAATTAGTTTTAAAAATGTTTTGCACATATAAAAATTCTTTACCGAAAATATACTGTGCGGTCGGAAATGTTTCTATAACTTTTTAACGAAGCCTCAATCAACAAATTAAAATCCTTGATTTTCGTTTTATTTTGGCCTCTAGAGTCTCCTGTTAAAATTTTTCCCAGGGGTGGCCGAACAGCCTGTATACACTCCTTGACTGAGCATTCATCGTCCAAGCGTCTAACGCAGCGCCTGTTAGGGTTATCGTGCTTGTTGATTCCAACTAGCAAGGCCCTTTTGTCCTTTCCTTTTCTCTCCTCCTGCTATTAATTCCTTCCCACCACAGAACGTCGACCGTCTGTAGCTAAGAACTCCACCAGCTTAACGTATACTGTTTAACGAGTCGCGTATTCGTCGAGGGGGTTGAATCGTAGCGCGAGAGAGACGCGATATTGCTGTTCGCTTTGCGATCCATCGAGTACGTTCGAAGGCTAATCTTTCGCGAAAATGGATACGCGTACGATACATCGCCGATACGAGGTTTGCTAGTTTACTGCGAGCAACGATCCTTTTCTCACGCCGGTGAATACGGGTGCATGCACAGAGGGGAGATGCGCGGTATACAGATGCATCGTGTATCAAGGAATAACCGAAGAGGAGGGTTGAAGTAGTATCGCGAGCGAAATTCCAGAGCGGTTGCTGCGTGCACCAACTCGCCCATTATACCGGCTTTGTTCCGTCAGACTCGAACAGAGGCTTGCATTCCCGGCGATTTCCTATGGGATCCTCGATACCCCTTCATTTTCTACGTCTGCCTCTTCCTATACTCCCCGTGTCTCTCATGAACCCTCGCACCCGTTGCTCCTTCTTTGCCTAGATAAATAGCCGCTACTCTGGACATTTTTATCGGCCGGCCCAACGTGCATTCCGCGTGTTCGCCGTTTCGAAGTACATACGACGAATATTTGTGCGCGAACCGAGGAATTTCGTGATCGCTGAAAGAGAATTAGTTTCTCGTTACTTCCGACCTCAGAACATTCCTCCGCTCCTGGAAGTTTATTATGCGGAAGGGAATAAAAAAAAAAAAAAAAGAAAAGAAAGAAAAGACCGCCCCGAAAGTTGCGTGTACCGGCGTGGTTTATCGCGTGGAACGTAAAACGCAACCGCGAACGATCATCGAATTCTTTCGAAGCAACGATAGGGAGGGACCTAACAAAACGATCGTAACTCGACGAAACGTCGCTCCGAACACTCGTTTGCCCCACTGAACGGTCACCGAAGGATAACGACAGTTCAACGAGGTACTTCGTCCCCGGGTCTTCTAAACATCCCTACGTATACGATAGCTTATACGGAAAAGTTAACTTACTGACACGCGCAAAATGTCGCGGGAATTTGCTAAAAGTCAATTTTCTTCGACAGTTCGTTCAAGTACAGACGCTGTGAATAATTATCGATTCGACGCCAATTTATTTTTATTCTAGACTAGTACAGCTAACATCAAATGTTCGTTTTGTCAAATTTATCGGAATCCTTTAAATGTAATAGAAGTGGATAATTTATTCGTCGATGTTTTTTGTGTCGTTTTCACAGTTCGGTTTCTTCGAAAACTACAGATCTATTAGCATCGATATATATATATTTATTTTAGACCGGATCAATTGTTAGAGAAGAATTCTGTATACAGGAAATTCTCTATTATTAACATTGCAATATATTGGAATCATGTGTCAAGTCGAATTTATTTTGTTCAACTTCAAGAAGCTATTTGACAAGTCTAACCACTCGATATTAATTACAAAACTTGCCACCATAGGTTGTATTGGGAATGTGCTGCTTTGATTGGAAAGCTGTTTGTCTGATAGAAGTCACATTAAAGCGAAGATCAGAAATTCCTATTCAACCCTTATTTTTGTTATATTATATTGGCTGTTTCTTAGAAGTCCTACTTAGGAAGAAAGAAGTTATATAGAATAATGAATTTTTACTATTTGTCATTGACTTTAACGATTGAGATAGTTGCAATAATATGGATCTAAATCTTCCAAAACACCGTAATTTTGGAAACTTACTATATATCGATAGCAGTCGATACAGGGTGGAGAGCATACAACGTACGTCAAAACAGACGTTGGCGTTCATTTTCATCCATTTTCTCTCCAATAACTTTGTATTCTCTAGCAATGATTCTCGTTCTGCAACTCTCTGGAACTCTTGCACTCTAGAATTACTCCCGCGTGTACTACACTCGCAACGGATGCACCAGTCTAAACACTTGCTCGATCTTGCCTACTGTATTTCGTACAACTGACATGCAGAATATGCACTAACATATTTCCGCTGTAACTGACTTCTTCGACGAGAATAAACTCACCCAGCTAGTTCACTTATTCCATAACGTTGGACATGAGAAGTTAGAAACGTCTATCCAAACTTTGTGTGAAAATTTTTATTATTTTATTTATATTACGTGAAATGTTATAATATAATACTATTTTAAACAGTGTGTGGAATTTGAAAGAAAACTTGAATCGTGGTTGTAATAATTCTGAAAACTAAACGTATCTATAATTTCCGTGAGTGTAGGAAGTTAAGATATTCGTGAATAATCATGGTTTTATCATGATATAACTAATCCAATGCGGAGGGATGCAAATCTCAGAAGTTTGTGCTTAATCCTCTTGCTGAAGATTTGTTGTTCCAATGAATATTTGCCCAGTTTTGTATATACTAAATGGCTTATGCTCAAGATATCCTGGACATAAAATAAAAAAAAAATGTTTCATAAACTTTGGTAATAAACGCTTTGTTACAGAGTTACGGAATAGTCAATATATTATAATATTGAGTGGAATACACCAGCGTGCAAACTTTAATTAAAATTGGTGACTCGATGGTACATTTTATACACATGTACAATAATATATTTTGTAAGCCGTTTAGTAAATAAATATAGAAATAACAAAATTCAAACGCGTGTTACCGGCCCACGGACTTGTGTGCGTCTCTCGACAAAAAGAATGAAAGATGTACCAAGAAATCGGGTACTTTGAGCGTACAAGTGCATCACCGAGATATGAAAAGGGTTCTTTCAAAGGAATTTATTGCGCGGAATTTCAGCTGCGCTTGCTCCGTTGAATTTTCTTTGGCTGAATAGTGGATTCATGTTTTTACACACACGCGCGGCGGCGAGCAAGGTGTCGAGAGAATGAAAAAGAGGTCACGAACCCGTCGTCTAATCGTCCACTCCGGCAAGCAGTTTTAACCAAATAAACGATGAAAAAGCGACCCTAAATCGTGTGTCCAGCTCGAGGGGAAATTGTTGGCCGCGCGCTATGATTCCAGAACGAGGGGGATTTATCGATTGTCTCGCGTTGCGGACGATTCGTAGGAATTCGTTAGGCAGAAACGAGCGAAACGTACGCAGATGGGGCGAAAGAAACGAGGGAAAAGGGAGGAGGGGAAATAGGTTGAAACGAGGAACAGATCAAAGGGAAAGATGCACGAGGATTGAGTAGGGGGAAAACGGAACGTCAAATTGCGCCGTGCCCGAGAAAATTGCGTTTTGTCGATAATATCGGGGCGAGTTGATAACGGAGTGGTAGTGCAGGGTAAACGACCCCCCGAACACCCCCTACCGCGTCGACGTCCCAAGTCCACGACTGTCTCGTGTGTGCACGTGTACGGTGATGTGATGTATGCGCCGACGTGCAAGCCTGCTTTGCATTTTTACGGTGCACGTAGAACGAAGCGGTATAAAGCGATCTCTTCGTTCCATGCGCGTATAGGCGTACAAGCGTGATGTGTAGGGTACGCGCACTGTAACGCGGTCGGGTCGCGTGTTTCACGGGAATCGAGTAAAATATCTACGCGAGGCCAATGGAATTTCCCCTCCATCCTGGCGCGAGCCATGTTTCACCGCCAATGCTCCCGGAGCCACATGTATCAATAGGCGATACTTATTTTCGACGGGACACGTGACGACGGATACCCCCGCCGTTAAACGCGCGAGCACGCCACGCTCGACGAACATTGAATCGATCTACGACGACTCTGCCCCCCTCCGAATCGATCCGCCAATGGAAAATGAGTTATCGGGTCTACACATTGTGTATACCTAGCGTGTCGTTCCGACGTGCGTGCGTTTCCGTGATCGATGCGGCTGGGAATTTATCAATGCCGCGTCAAAGTCGAATTTCTGCAACCGTTTTCCGGTTCCCATTCTCCCCCCGCGCCGTGCAATAAAATTGAGAAGAAACCGAGAACGATTCCGGGGAAATAAAGATGTCGGGGGAATTTCTTCAGTGGATAGTGGGAGGAAAGGAAAGTTTCGTCCCGGAGTCTGCTAGTGACTTGTCATATGGGGACAAGTCGAGTGTGTACGTAAAAATGGGTGCTCGATCGCACTGGCGAGAGAGCGGTCCCTCTGTTGACGAACGTGAAAAGTATGTAACGACAAAATCTCAGCCCTGTTTTGCTAGTTAAATGGAATTCCAAATACGAAACGTATCTGGTTCGAAGACAATACAATATAGAGTGTTTCTACAATAGTTTGACTCTAAAAACTAATGTACTTTTTGTTGTTTTAAGCTTACATTCATTGAAACGTGACACAAACATACTCGAAGCCAATTCAAACTTAATCAGTTTGGTATGAATAGAGACATTCAATGGTCAGTCGAAGAGTGTATACGTGGGAAAAGGTTGGTCGAATACTTGTGAGAGGGATGGGTTGAGCGTAGCCCTCTGCTAGCGAGCGCGGGAAGTGTCTTGTTTCGATTCGGTGATTCCCAGTTAGCCTTCGTAGGCGGAACAATTAAATCGTCGCGAAAATGTGGGCCAGCGTTTCGTAACGAGCAGAATTGGGCTAAGGAGGAAGCTCAGTGGGAATAAAATCGCTGGAAATTGATAGGTCAATTTTTTCTCGTGGGAAATCGATTTCTGACCCAGAAAATACCGTGGAGCGCGAGATATCTGTGCGTGAACGTATGGCTGGGTGTGAATAACAAGTGTCTGCGACAGAGCGGAAGAGATCGAGTGAGCATTATACGGTATCGGTTGCAAGAAGGATGAATGAATTTTAAGAATGCATGCGAAGCACAGGGCGCTTGGCGGCACGTGACACGAGCATGTAATTATGTCTGCGAAAAGTTCAAAAGAAGAGACTGATTGAGTATCGAGAGAGTTTTTGTCACGGGTATATGAAAGACAGTCGAGAGAGGAGAGTTGCAACGCGTGGGTTCTAAAGCAAATTGTCAGAGATGTGAAGCTTATTTTACTCGAATATAAATTATAGATAGTACGTTCATTTTTAATACTTTGACTGGCAATGGTAAAATAATTAATTTTTAAACTGAAATGTTAAAGAAAATATGGATTTGAAAATACTAAGACAAATTTTAATTCATGTACTTTACGATTGTCTAAAATTAAAGTTTTGGTCTCGTAAAATATTTTACAGTTTTAAAATAGTCAGTTAAAATAGTTCGTCTAATAAACGGGAGATAATTGACAGTTTTTTCACATGTTCTTTCTATTTATATTCGTGTTCCTTTGATATTTAACATTTATACATCTGGTATTATTAGTGATGAAATCTTCTATAAATTAGAAGCATTGGACGTAAATAAAGTGTCTGGCACTATGACCTGCCTCCAGTTTTTTTCATCTCATGAAATATTTATAATATATCACTTGTCTCGAGCAAATTTCTTTTTAGATGGAAATCAAGGATTGTCTCATCTGTTTACAAATCAGACATCAAATCACGCATTGCTAACTACGGATTTCTAGGTAGTACGACATAGTGTCACAGACAAAGATATCTCAAATATTAAATTCAATTTAAAATCAGAAATCAGTAAAGTTTGGTTTCGTTTTTTCGGGAAAGTGGTGCCACATAAACAATTTTAGAAACATTTTGTAAATAAAAACCTATTTCTGATCCTTGACGGAAATAAAACTTCTCACGATATTTGTTCGCGTGATATATTTCATAATATTTTAGGTTGTTTAATATTACGTTCAGTGATATTTTGTCGAGCAACCGATTTCTACGCTGGACGTCGTGCCAAAAATATTTGATTACATTATAGTCGGTAATCTGTCACCACTAATTAGAAATATTATAATCAATGAACAGTATGATTTCGTATGTGGTCGCTCCACACTCGTTAACCTTACGTTATAACACCAATATGCGTATCTCGCAGGAATTAAAATATGGCAATCAAACTGATGTAACATATATATCTCCAAAAACCAATTGACTCTGTTAATCACTCATTTATTCCAAATTAATTGGTTCCAGTTAAATTTAGTGGTACTGCAACCCCTTATCGACAGTCCCAAAACCCTGATATTTTCCCCTTTTTTTACTTAATTCCACGCACACCACAAAATTTATCATTTTGAAACGCATTTATAAAGTCAATTTTACCCGTATATTAATAGCAAAGGATACTTAAACGTCAATTGTCCAAACAATGGTCCCTCGTCTCTAACTCAACTAATTTTGTTTCGTCGGACGATCGTAATTTTCCCGTTTCCCTTTAACAATAAATCTTATTTAAACGAGTTCGTGTGACGAGGTCGAGAAAATCGCAGCGACTTCGCGGAAAGGTTATTACATTCTGCGAAACGGGGAAAAATTTACGTATATTAACCTTTTCTGAGAACTCGGTGCAAACAGATAGACAGGGAAAGAAAAAAAAAAAAGACATCGACTGCAAATACCGCCTTGTTAGTCGGGAAATAATTAGACGCGCGGCACGAAAGAGCACGACATCGAACGGAAAACGTCCTTGTCCTACGAAACGATACCGTTGCCTCGAAATTTTCGAATATTTCTACGTCGACGTCGATGGCTTTCCGCGACGAAGCACTTCCCAACGGCAATACACGGGGAAGCGAGATGATTTCCAGCCAATTCAAGAAACGACGACGCGCCCCAATGCGTCAAATTGATCGAACACGGAATACTGTTTCAGCTTTCTTGATCGCGATATTCCGTTTTTCGAATTTCGCGTTGGTTACCGTATAGATAAAAGGCAATCTCGTTTATCGTCGTGTCTCGAAACTGCCTCGAAGAGTTCGCGTACGAACGACGCGCGAACGAATTCCGCAAGTTTCGGCCAACACGGGGACAGGAATCGTTAACGAGGGGAAAAACCTGAAAATTCCTAATTCGTGGTCGAGTTACATTTTATACTATTTACCGTTCCCTGCTGTTCGTGCCCGCTTTTATGCGCCGATTCTGCGGCTTCCACTTTTTTTTTCTCCATTTTGTCATTCCCTTTTTCCAACTGCACCTTGTTGCGGTGGATATTCCGGCAACCGTTTCTCCCCCTCCCTCCCAACCCCGCATCCCTCGAACAAAACCCCAGTTCCGTTGTCGTACCGTACCGAATGCAGCTACCCCATTGCAAGAGCTCACAATTCCCTGCGTCCCCGTCGCGTCTCCGGAACCTCTGTCTCTGCCTCGTCGTTGCCTCTGTGCTGTTCAGTCCTGGGGTAGACTTAGTCGCAGGACCCTCGTGACGGTCGTGCTTTTGTTTCGAATTAACATTAGGAGGTTTCCGCGTCAGAGAATTTATGAGGACGTACAAATAAGCTGGGTCGGTACGCGACGACGTAGCATTTAGAAACAGCAAATTTCTGTTAGCATTTACGGCGAAGTTGCTCGAGAGAGAGAGAGAGAGAGAGAAAAAAAAAAGAAACAAAACGTAGGAACAGGAAAAAACGTTGTCCGGCCGGAATCGATCGGCGGTTTGAAAATTAACGAAACACGCGGGTTCGGAATAGGAAGGGAACCGGCGCCTGGAACGAAAAATTCATACTGCCAAAAATGGGAAACGCGAGGAAATTTACGATCGACCATAAATCTTTGTTCCAAATTATACGGCGTATCTTTCGTTGCGTTCCGCAAATGATGAATCGTTCAAGTGGCAACGTTGACGCGCATTAACTGTGACAAACAACGCGATTGCCTTTCAAAATTACCGAACTTTTAATTCATCTCGCGAAGAATAATCGGTTTACGTTCGCCCTGGCAGCGAAAAGTGTAACGACAAGAAAAGGTTTCGTTGTCGTGGCAGACATTCGTGGTATAACTGCCGCATCAGTGTCTTCCTATGTCATACTTTCGTCCCTGCAGGGTATTCGTTCGGAGTTCTTTGCTATTCTTCGCTGATATCATGAAGTAGATATTCGGATATTTTGACCGAAATGAGGTTGTTCGAGTACCTCTAAATTCGTCGCGCATCGGTTTTCCACGTTTTTCTATTTTCTCGTTGATTAAGTTCTATCGACCGTTGCCCTAGTTTCGACATTAAACGTTTCTTTCCTTCGTTAACAAAGGGAGGCCGCAGCTGACCCTCCTGCGGATTTTTAAGAGCTTTCGCGCGAGCAAATTGAAAACAAGTTGACCCGTATTCCAGCGGTTTCCCCGTTCGACCAAGGACACGGACTTTCGGACTTGGATTTTAATGTGCTTTGGAAGAGTTATAGTAGATCGATCCATTTCGGTGTATGAAAAATATTAGGCGTAGATACTCGATAGCTTTTAAAATATACATAATTAAGTGGGACAATTATGAGTTAGCTCTATTTAATATCTGTTCGGTAAAATTTAATATTAATCACGTATATACACGTCGATCCAGAGTCCTATTTATAAAATTATGAATTACCATTTACTATAAATTACTGGTACTGTACCACTAAAACTGCTATGTATTTTATAAAAGAAAATTTGTTTACTCTCTTCAGTGTTAGTTATTCCACGTACATTGTATTATTTTTTGCAAGCTAAGTCGATTATTTTCCCCTGCGAAGTGCCACTTTGTGCGGTGCCTTGCTTTGAAAAACATCACACTGAGATAAACTGAATTTTTTAAAATTATATTTCTTTCTTTAAGTTTTCTCGTTTACGAATTTTATTATTTCTTGACAATTCTTAAGTTTCCGATAACAATAACCTTTTAAACGATGAATTCTTCCTCGTTTTGCCTTACATTTTTTGTAAAATTTGTAATGGAACCATTTGCCTCGCGGTTAATTCATCAATTCTGTTCTGTAAGCTTTTATGTATTGTTGTATTGCAAGAAAATATGTACCGAGTGAAATGTGAAATAAAAATGTTTGAATACTTTCGGTTTAGATTCACCGTGTGGAAGTTCGTCAAAATCCGTGGAGCGAGGGGTGAGCTATGCCCTCGATTTGTAAATTAAATAACTCCGAACGCGAAAACATTATCGTTTAGAAGGGTGAATAGGGCAAAATATATTTTTGCGATAGTCGATACTCGGATATTTTTGACTGTCTGTTGCGCATCGATGGATCGCAGTCGATATGGTTTCGTCGGTGCCTTTGTCAGGGCGCATAGCCTATGACCTGGAAATATTTCACGAAATATCGCGGTACGAGGTCATACTGTATACAACTAGAACAGTCAAATCGCTTGGAGCGAGTCGAAAAGCTCTACACGATCGTGAACATAGTTTAGAACACTTCTCGTCAAGGGCTTTACGTATGATACTAATACCAAGCGTCACGATGGATTCAGAGTCGTGCATTTTTAACAGAGGTAAAGAATATCTGTGGCCTGTCTGAGCGTTTAAATTAATATTAGAGAAGAATTCAATATAGCGAAGTATTTGCGTCGAGTGATGCCAAAAGCTTCTATTAAACTGAACAGTAAATAAAAAAACACATCCACTCTACCTGGAACTGCAATATATACAGGGTGTTCGGCCACCCCTGGGATAAATTTTAATAGAGGATTCTAGAGACCAAAATAAAACGAAAATCAAGAATACCAATTTGTTGATGGAGGCTTCGTTAAAATATTATTAACAATTAAATTCAAAAATTTCAAATCGTTCTGGAAAAATTATTTTCGTTTGCGGGGGTCAATTACAATTATTTTTGGTGAATAGACATACCCCCGAAATTCTACTCAGTTTCAAATTGGTATTCTTGATTTTCGTCTTATTTTGGTCTCTAGAATCCCCCATTAAAATTTTTCCCAGGGGTGGCCGAACATCCTGTATACAATTTTATAAACAAAACTTTCGTGTAAACTTAACCCAACATTTGCGAGGACGAGGCGTAGCTATATATATTAATTAGATGTAAGTATATGAATATAAGTTTCAGTTTACTTATCCCCGACAGCTTTGGGTAATTTAACTAGTTCTGTATAAATATGACGTGCTGTAAACCTTAGCGACGAAAGCTGTTCGCTTAGGCTTTGAACATACTACGCAACTTTGCTACTACGTACGAAAGTTTGTGGCGCACCCAGAAATTTAGCGGAGTGTCGCATCTAAAAAATAAAAGGACGAACGCGTCGCGATGTTTTCCTGCAATTTGCGAAACTTTATTAGAGAAGACTGTGGAAATTATAAATAAAATGTAACGTTTATTTTTACGACGATTGGGTGGTGATTTAAAAATATTGAGAAGCACTGCGACAGAGTACGACTTTAAAATCAACGGAAGTAGAAATAGTGACTAATGAACTGACGCGTCAGTTAAATTGCATTTAACCGCGCGCGTGCCAAACAAATTCTCAAATTCAATTGTCTCGAATACGAAGTCTAGTACGAACCATTCTGAATGCACATTTCTCATTTATTCTTACGCGTGTAATTACCTCTTGCCCGTGTTGGCTGTAACGTGACTTATTGCTTATTTTCTTTATTCATTTCTCTAATGGCATACTGATTTTTATTCTTCTTTCAAACGTCCATTATCCATTATTTGCTCGTTGTGTGCGTACGATGACAAATTGTCAGTTACGAATGACGCTCGCTTGCCAGTCAACATGTTAATAGTTATTGTTGATTCAACTCGAGCGTTATCTCGTTTCACCGAATTTCATCCAATACCGAAAATTACAATTTTTACTTTCAAATTGTATAAAATTTTTTTTATGGAAATACACGTTTTCAGACTCACCAAGTTTTTGTTTCTAATTTTGTTCAATGAGGGTATATATGCAATATATCTTCCTATGTATGCGTAAATGTATATTTTATATTCTAGAAAATGAATTTTTGTTCTTCAAATAACTGACGTAGTTTATCTAGCATGTCTGATCATTGCTGTATTATTCGTTTCAACCGGTTGTAACTATTTAATGAACGATAAGATCGATAGAAAATAAATAATAATATACCACCGACGATGAGTAAAAACAACCAATGCAAGTAGAGATAACGAGTGATGGCCAGACACATTACGCCAAGTCGCGTACATTCCACGCGTGCCCACACGAATTTTCGAAATAAATTTTCCTGGAAACAAAGCGTCGTATTAAAAAATATCATTCCATATTTTTCATTCGCTTTCTCACATAGAATAGATACTAGAATTGGAATTGAAATATATGTAAATAATGGCAGTGTAAGCTATTATTTGGAATTTAGGCGATTCCATTCCATGCAGAACGAGAACAAGGCAACAAATGCACAAATTGAAATAGATTCGAGTGTTTAGATTGGTTACAGCGAAACTCCAACGAAGACTTTGTCTCCGTTAATGGAGGTCGTCCTTCCTCGGTGTGCGTAGTCCCTAAATCGATTTAGCCTCGAAATCGTTCGCAATGTCGATTCACGCATCGTCGGACTTTAATTCGGTATTTCGACGTGCAATTTTCCAAACCACTCTTCGATGACGCGTTACGGCCGCGTGAATTTCTACGAGCGTAAGCTCGGTTAAGCTCGAGCGTTTAGACTCTCGAATCAACAGCCCTATAAGTGACAATGATTACTCGACCGTGTCAAGAGTCTGCGCAAAGAAAGCTAAAATGAATCTTAGATTTTACCTACTAGGTGTTAAACATATGTACATAATCCACAGTACATAATACGATAGAAAAGGATTACTATTATTCTGCAAAACAACATTAAAATCGAAGTCCCAAATTATTATTTAAAAGTTGAGTATAGCAAGAAAGTTTTCGAAACAAATTTTCTCGAAAATGAAGTCGCGTTTAAGAAGATATATTACTCTTTGGAAAACACCCTGGTGTATTGATCCGATTCTGTCACGATGGTGTCGGGGTAGAGATTCGTCCTACACTAAATAGTTACTGTGCAAATCGATTGCAACAGAATTGCTTGCCGATGGAAATGCTTCGAAAAGGGTGGCTAGGAAAAAGGAAGGAACGAAGGAGAAGAGAATTTCATCTTAGTCCCCCGAAAAACAACACAACGACAATGGACGGTACACGAAAGAAAGGAAGGAAGGGAGGAAAATGCAGAAAACCAAGGGAAGGAAGTTGGCAATATCGTCTGCAAGGATCCCGATTTTGTACGGTGACGCGACACCGTAGGCAATCTTGAAAGCTGCTTCGCGTTGACGAGAACTTTGCCGTCCGGTTCATCGGCCACAAAGGATCGAATCTTCCTCGCGCGCGAGATCAGAGATGGCAGAGAGAAAGGGACCCAACGAAAGAGGAAGCAAAAACAAGAAGCCTTCCTCCGAGAAAATACTAGAGCATTTTTCGTACCCGTGATTGTGACTTCTCGCGGCGCAAACACGCGCGTTTATTCGAGACGAAGGAAAATTTTAGGAAAATTACTTCGCGTACGACGCATAGATTCGCGCAAGGTGGTGCGCAATTAGTTTGAAATTCACGAACAACGCTAAATCCCGTCGTATTTTAAGCATTTCGCCGGAACAAAAAAATTACAAAACACCGTTCCGCCCGGGCATTACCACGGACATTAATTACCTGCGTTAAATCTGCGTGCGGATTAAGTGCGCGTGAAATACAGGTAACAGTAATGTTGACAAAGGAACTTTTCGCCTTCGAAATTTTACGATCTCGAAGAATGTTGACGGTCTGCATCGTAAATTACATTACCGCTGAAGATGCTTCGAAGGCAGATAGCCCGACGCTATTTTGCTTTTGAAAGATTTATGACTGGGTCAAGGAATGAATGGGGCTTTGACGTAAGCCGTGCATCCCCATAGTTAGGCGCCAATGGCTGAGCCTAGAAATATACTATCGACTTTCCGTCGCGCAACAATTTGATCTAAGTGGTAAAAGGCACTATGGTCTGTAAGGTGGTGGGTAGAATATGATTATTGATTACAGTATTGATCAATTTACGAATCACTGCTGCTGCTATCGGGCGAAGGAAAAGAAATTTGACGTTTTAAACTAAATTTGTAAAATTTATAAATGAATATTTTCAGCTTAGAAGGTTCTCTTTTAATTTGAACGCGTACATCTCTAGAGGCCCAAAACGATAAAACGATGGCAGATTTGAAAACTTAGAATCGTCATTGTAAAGATAGCTCTTCGTAAACGGATCGTGAGAATCTCTACGGCGGTAAACAATAAAAGCATAAGATTTCCAGCGCATTTGCGAAACGCAAACACTTTACGCGGTTCGAATTTATGGGTAACGAAATGCGAGAAAAGGGCGTAGAGCTGGGGCGTGGGGGGAGGCGCGGCAACTGAGCAGACCAACAGTCATAATCGCAGCTTAGAATGCATGGAATAATTGCGCGCGTGCATTGCGCCGTAGGCGGCTTAAACGCTGCGGCAATCATAAAATATAATTTCTTCGGACCGGCTTATTACGCCAGGCTGTCCTCTTCGTTCCGCCGCACCCGCGGCTACCCCAGCTCCTTTTTTTCAGGGTTGGTTTTTGCCACCGGGTAGTTTGCGCCGCGGCGAAACGGACGATGCCGCTACGTCGAAACAGCACGGGGAAAGAGGCTAAGTGTAAGGGTTGAATGAGAGTGGAAAAGCGCAAACGCGTGCGAGCCACGCGTTACGCGCGTACGTGTGCCTCGCGCGAGTGCGAAATACTTTCCACCCTTGCGCAATAAACAGGGATAAACAGTGGTCGAGCTCTTCTTTCCTCAGCTTTTCATTCTCTGGCTCTTCGCGAATTTTACTACGAGTTCTAAAATACATTCTTCCATCCACCTTTTACGGTCTTTTACCCGAGCGTTAAAATCGTTTAGATTTATTCGACGTTAGATGGAAATTGATATTTTAAACGCGAGCAACGAAACAGAATCCACGATCGAGAACTGCTCGGGGAACGTCGCCGCGGGAAGATAACGAACGCGGGATCTTTACGACGTTACGACGGTCGTGACAATTTGCCAATTGGCTGAACGGGTTTGTTGACCCAGCAGAACTACCTACGATCTTAGCGGAACGGGCCAGGAGGAGTAAGGTTGCCTCTACTTGGCAAATTTTATCAATTTCGCTATTTCCTGGCGCTCGTCCAACCACGGGTCTCCGAGAACCGAGAAAGAGTACCGCTTATTTTTCTCCTACCCTTTGGAACTAGATATATCGATCGATGAATTTCCTTGTGCCTCCGCGACTATTCGATTCCCCCGGAATTACGTCGGCTATGCTGCATTACGATTTCATTTCCACGTACACACATATTTGCATCGACCTTCCTAGACGACGACGTGACGACATCTTTTCCAACGTTCCGGCAACACGGCTTTGATTTCTTTTTATCGTGTCGGTGCTCCGCGTATAAGCGAAGGAACAAGCGCAAACAGTCTCTAATCAAACGGCAGCTGGGATTTTACTCTACCGGTAATAGAAGAAACGCGAAATCCAACGAAAAGAGAAATTCTAGGGAAATACGAGACGCGTGAAACGTCGTAACGAGAGGGGAAATGTTTAAAATCGGTACTGGAAAAATCTATGTAAACGTAACGCTACGTTGTAGCTTCGACGTATAAATAAAGTCGATCAAAGGGAATCGTTGCACGGCAAAAGTTTAGATGGTTTTCATCTGCGACCAAGACAGCCCGAGTTATTCGAAGAAAAAAAAACCTGGCAAATCGTGGCGCCGTGCTCGTAAAATACATACTGGTTAAAGTAGGTTGCGTACATTTTGCGACACAATTTTAGATCTGTGACAGATAAAGGATCAGGCTTTTACCGCTTGCGTGTGTAATAAAAGCAATATGCTGGGAACGAAAGGTTTCCAGCCTTCCACGTGTTTTGCCATACATTGTGCTGGAAACGCCGTGCGTGAAAAACAAACTGTAATTGTACTTTGTTACGATTGATTCTGAAAACTCGACCAAGCGTTCGAGCATTGTCAAACGCACGGAAATAAAACGAAAACTGTGCAACCTTGTTCCGGAACTTTTCCGGTGTTATTTTGAAATCTATCCAATTTTCTTGTTTCCGGTAGTGGAAACTTCTGGCAAAAACTTTTAAGATAATGAGCATGTGTCTCAATGCACATCTCGTTTTCTTAATTCAGATTCTATTAATATCGGATACTAGTAACGAATGGTTTTAGGTTGGCTTTAAAATTCGCGTATATTGTGGTCGATGCTAATATTAAATAGTGTACTGAATTTCAGATCGATGCGTTAATTAGTTTACGAGATAAGCTATTTATTCAAATTCTGTTTGCATGGCTCTGATTATTAACCCTAGGCTAATCCATAACATTTCCAAAGAATATTGGGCCAGATTACACCGTAACCTGTGCGTTGTAAACGAAAATATTCATTATAATAAATACAACACGAGGATTTATACATCACATAAATATCTGCAATTTCGGGGTAAACGTTCCCGAAAACGCCGAGAAATGAAAAAAGCCCCGGGCTGTGGGTCAAATTTTGACCGATGATAATACTTCCCCTCTCATCTCTGTTATATTCAATAACAGTCGGGAAAAGTAATATCTGAAAACGATATCTCCAAGTGACCCCTTGTGTATTTTGTCGCAAGATTCCATGCGGCAGCTATTTATAACGTCGAACGGAACATAAAAAAAAAAAAGAAAAGAAAAACTAAAGGACTCATCTTGTCGATCCGTTTTAGCAACTGTACCGATGGAATTTTATTAGGCAGATTCTTCCAGATTCCTCTCTTTTCCTTTCAAAAGGGACTCCTGAAGCCTCTTCGCTCAGACAAGCTTCGGCAGCCAATATCTTGGAGTGCGACTTAGCGCTGATCCCTCCTTTATATCCACTGAATTTAAATAATGGGGGCCTGTGCTAATTCGACGTCAGTGGTGGCCAACTAAGCGACAGCCTCGAAGCTAGACGAAATCCCTTTTCAGATTAAGATTTACGGTATTAGCCGCTCCCCGCTACTAAATCGACTCGCGCGTAAGAAATTCCAGCAGCTTCTACCATCGACGTTAAACAATTATATCGACGTAAATTTCCCGAATCGATTATTCGTACGTTACCGCGTCGATTGATATGTAATTCGTAGATCCATATACGCGCGGCACGTCGTGCATTAAATCTAGAAATAACAGGAAGCTAGGAAAATGGTCGACGAGGCTTGAAACGGATACCGAACAGATGGCGGCTCGATCCAACTGCTTTAACTCGTTATACGCTGCGGTTATACCCCCGTGATTACCTGCACGAGCAAACTCGGACTTCTGGCTGAGTTTCTCATTATCGCGAGTGCACAGCGTAACCCTGAACTTTAATCACAGACCCACGGTTACAAGTTTTTCTTTTTTTTTTTTTATTAACTCGAACTTCTTCGGGTCGCGTTTTCGAGGGGCCGCGCACGCGTCTGTTGCCCGCTAGAAACGCGTCGACGTGCTCGTAACACCATCGGAATTTTCGTTCGCGGCCAGCGATGAGAAGTCTAATAAACAGTAGCAAACCGAATGAAACTCTAGTAAACTGAACTTTCGGATTCGCCGGTGCATTTGCATAGCGTCTACCCATTAAGCGAGATCCAACGATTTATCGAGAATGCGAGGAAAAGAGAATTGGGATCTATTTGCAGATACTTTGAGAGAGAGATGGCGGATGGAAACGATGGGTGGGCTAACACAGTAACGAAGTCCAAAATGTTTTTCCTCTGCCGGACCGTCGAGTGCTCAATATCTATGCTAATCCAGTCTACCGCTTCTTCGGTATTCGACGCTATACACTTCTGTGTCCGTCGAATTCCTTACCTTTTCCTCTTGTTCTCTTACATTTCGCTCCCTCGCACCCCGGGAGCCTCTATCTACCCACAGTTAAGTAAACTGCAAGTAGAAAGGCGATTTTCGAAGCGGGGAATAGGTGCTGGCCCAACCAGAAGAACGGTGGAAAACTTTTACTGGTCGTGAAATATCGATGATCAACAAGGCCTTTGAGGGAAATTTTATTTTAGAAAGTCTACGGGGCACAAAGTTTCATTTGGACACCTTCTCCCTTCTTTGTTTGTTCATTATGGGTTTCAAACATATCAACAAATATCTACAATTAATAAATATAATGTATTCACCCCAAAATTCTGGACAACATTCGTAATTGAGTAGAAAAGAAACGGAATTTTAAGATTCACGGGATGTCTGAAATTTTACACATCAACAATTCATAACGCGCGATAAAAATGGGTGTAATATTGAAGCTCGAAATATGTGTCGTACGCCAGTTTACAGATTGGAACCTTTTTGGTGGCAGTATGCATATCTTGGTTCTCATGCAATAAAAACGAACCTTCCCTAAAGCATTTAGTAACTGGGGATAAGATATGGATTTTATGCTACAATTCCCAGCGAAAAGGTTGCTAGACTGATAAAGGAGTACCGCCACAACAATATTCCAAGCCAGGGTTTACATCCCTTTAAAATTCCTTTATGGGTTTCGTGGTATCATCGTGACATTTCGTATTCTGAAATATGGTATAATAAAACCATTACATCTAATATAGATAGCGTCGCCCATTAGAAAAATTACGATTATTAACAAGCGTTGAACTGACGTTGAAGTGACGACTTTAAAGCACATTTTATTAATAGAAAACGAGACAGTGAACAACTTCACCTACCGTTCGCGAAGTAATAATTTTTAAACTAAATACTTAAAAATTTTAATTTCAAATTTCACAGTTTTCTGTAGTCTTGTACTTTAATTATCCCGCGCGGATTTTCTCTTAGAAGTTTGAGATTAAAATTATATTTCAAGAAAAATGCAGAACACCGACATACATGTAAAAGCAAAATGGCGAGTGGCGTCCCGAGTGCCAAATTACTTAGGGCACGGCCACTATGGCAAGTATAATTAGAAAACTAATTACTAATTGTAATTTCAGTGGAAAATGTCCTACGATCGAATTCAACACACGGACTCGGAAATTTCTAAGTAGAGCCTGTTGGAATATCATTGCAAAATATAGTCGCTGAATTGTTCGACCAAACGTCAAAATAATGATAAATCGACAAATAATTTACACGTTCGCGCGATCGAACCGCTAAAATAGATTGTACAGATGCTCGATTATTTAATCTATCGACAGCTTTCTTCCGACAGAAGCATCGCGACAGCCTCTCTGGCTTGACATCGATTCCAACGGAGGGTCCTTGTTATTGTAATTTCCAGACTGTTACCGGGAACTAGCAATACGTTGTACATTACTGTTTACTGTATCAACGAAGTCTTCTTTTCTTCGTAAACGTTTACTTTTCACCGACGGATATTATTACTCGGCTTCTGCAAACGTTTATGTATCGGGGAATTACAGACGGTGTATCTTCGCGAAACCGAACTCGATAAAATCTTTCGCCTTAAGAAGAATTCTCTTGGCGGTACACGTAGTACGGGGAAATTGAACCTCGCGTCTATCCAACGTTAATACTGGCAGCTACGTTTCTCGCGCTTCATCTCCCGGGAAGAAGTTTTGATAGCCGGCACTCGATACCATGTTACGAGTTAAGTAAACGCGGTTAATCGTGTCTATCGGTGTACTTCGAGCGGTAAGAAAATGTCTAACGCAACGTAACGACACCTCACGCGCTCGCCAACAGAGCGACCGTTCTCTCGCGAGTACTCGACCGACTTGTTTCAATGTATACACTCCTCGATCGACCATCGAATGTTCCTGCTAGGTTTGTCTTTTTAACGACGAGTCCACTAGCAGACCCAGGACGAAATACTCCTTTCCTTTTTTCCTGCTATAATCGTACGTTTCGACGTTTGCGCCCGCTTCAAGAAGATATCGCAAATTCCGGTGTTTCCTGACCGATCGGTCTGCTCCCCCGGCGAATCGCATTAGTTGTAATCTAATCTACTGTGCAGTATTTCCATTATTACTATCAACGGTACAATAGAAGGCTGATTAAAGCTCCGCTTACGAGGGGGGGGGGGGGTGTACCACTGTGTCGAAATTCAACGCCACGACCGATGTTCGTCCGGTTTCGAAATTGCTGCGAATCGACGCAGCCGTACAACGGGAATAAATAGACCTTGGACGAGGGTAGGAAAGTAAAACGGTTAAAAAAGGGGGATGGGAAGAAAGAAGAGCCACTCGTGTTCCGCAACCCCTTTCCCACTCGTATTTTTCTCGTTGCATCGGCCGCAACAGCAATTTTCCAGATCGTTATTATTTATTACCGAAGTATGTATGTACGCTGAGCCCACGGTGGTGCTATCGTAACGTTTTCTAACCGACTAGTACACCGTAAAACACGACGTTTAAAGTATTTCACTTTTTCGGTAATTTTCAGAGGACCGACGATACATCACCTAAGGGATGTATCTCGCAATTTATGAGGCTTATCGTGCGGCAAGACGACCATACGCTCTGTTCCCCCCTTTTATAATACCAACGTCCAAAGTATATACCTATAGTTTACGCTGAAAGAATAGACGCGAGCCTTTAACAAACGCGCAACACGCGCGGATAACGTTCCGTCGGTTTTAATCGACAATTATTAACGACAATTGCTCGTCCATCTGGTTTTTCTCCCATTCCTGCGCCGGTAATTTTCGAAAAACGTCGAGTCATGCGCGTTTCGGATTTCGCACGGATGGATTTCCGGTATTAATCGCGAGTTGCAATTGCGCCCACCGCTTTTACCCGTCTGTTCTCATCCTTCTCGTCCTTTCGCATCAGAGAGCGACGGCGATCATTAGCGCGGATGCCCCGCAAATCATTAACGCGATTACGTTGTAGCACAACAGCGCATGAAACGTATCGTACACTTTTGAGAGAAGGGAGAAAGCACAGCGACACAGAGACCGTTGGGGGGTGCAGAGAGAGAGAGGGGGGGGGGGTTGAAGGGGGAAATAAACACTAATGAGATTTTTTGCCCAATCGCGTAGCCACGAATGCCGCAGTCGAATCGATGTCAAAAACGCTCGGAGGGGCTCTGCTTTCGGAAAAGCAAACGGATACCTCTTCGAAAGGAGGTTAATCGATAACAACGTTTCTCCAGTACCGCGGATGAAAAATTGTAGTCTTTGGAATATCAAAAATCTCGATACGAAATAGCTGAGAGATATCTGCAACAGTTGGAGGGTCGTTGGTTTATCTGTGATGCTGTGCAGAGTCATTTTTGTCCATAGCAGAAATTTCATTCTGCGCACACGAGGGGTACGGGGGAAGGTGGAGATGGGAATGGGACAAGCGCTTTTTTGGATGAAACGGGCTTAAAATGTAGGTCACTATAAACTGAAACATATCCTAGAATATTAGCCCTTTGTGATCAGTCGGTTTTATTAAAGCTAGCGTTAAACATTAAAATTTGAAAGATTATTTTTTTTCTTCTTTTTCTTTAAAAGTTACTCGTAATATGTGAAGTGTAAGTAAATAAATATACTGCAATAAAGAAGTCAGAAGTGGTATTATCTTAGCTTTTTAATTTGAATTTTTTTGTGTTGGAATATTTTAATGAGAAACGTAAAATTTAATTAGGTGCGACTCGTGAATAAATTTGATATTGAAAAAGAGAACAAAAATAAAAATTAATATTCCAGGATTTCGATCGGGGACCATGCGAATTACATATTCAATATTTCGTGTAAATTGTCGATTCTAGAGCAGGCAACCATTCACTCTGTCAAAATATAATTTGAAACGAAAACAAAAGTAAAGTTTGAATATTTAACACTGTTTTGTATAAAAACTAGTTTCAAAAGCACTTGTCCTATTTTTACCCTCCATTTGTATGTCAAAAAATCTTCGTATACCTTTTGTTTACTGTTTTAAGTAAGCTTCTTTTATAAAAAATAATTTTAGATGGATATTGTCGTATCGTCGATGAATAATATTGTTCCTATTAACTATTTTATTAATTTTTTAAGTTGTAAATTCGTTATTCATTATGCTCTGGTTGACGAGAGGCAGAATGTTCCATTTTTTATATTTTCTACCAGATAGTTATTTTGAAAAAAGTTAGTTCGTTGCTAATGAGTCGACTTGAATGATCTAAACTCAGAACATGTCGAATCGTAGCTGCATCTAAGGCAAGGTTTACTGGGTCAACCTAACTAACGAATCCACCAATAATAACTAGACTAGGGGTGGGGAACCTTTCAGAATTAGAAGGCCGCTTGACACTTCATGGATTCTTCGCGAGGCTATACATGTATTTCATTCATAATATACTTTATGAAGACTGTAAAAAGATCTTACATAGGCATAAGTTTCTATGCTTCTTTAAGATCCCATAAATAAGCAAATATTTATTGAATCTTCGTATTGTTACGCGGCAGTTGCGAACTAAGGCTAGAATTGCTTATCGAATTTTTTTCTATTCTAATATTTAAACGCTTAAACGACTCAAATATTTGGTGAACATAGTTCCAATATGTGACTATTCGAATATTTTGTGTATCTGATCAAATATCTGGATATTTGTAGTGTTTGAATAGTGCGATACGAACTATAAATCAAGTAATCTCAGCCCTTGTTGCGGTATATGATCATTCATATTTGCATAATAATGTTTGGATAATGATATTCAAACGCTCGAATACGTATAAAATATTTTACTATTACATTGCTCGAGTATTTTTAGCTCTATTATAGACGTGTAATAATTGATGTATTCGTTCCGAAGTTATGATACTAATTTTAAAATTCTTGTTGGAATTTAATTTTTCTTACAAACACTTTCTTACTGAACCACTGTTTTCTATAATTGGCATAGTTTACTTTTCGCATTTATTGTTCCATTTCCCAAATTTATTACATATTTTACTGTTATTACAATTGAAAGACTGCTTCTTCGGAACAACGCTTGATAATTAACAATGAGACTCATACCAACAATGATAACAGCTTCATAAATGATAAATGTACTCGTTTACAAAATGTATTTGTTCAAATTTTCGTGCCCAGTAAATGTTCATATAATTTGAACGACAATCAATAGTGGTTCAGATAATAGAATTCCATCAGAAGTTCACTGAATCGTCCATTGACGAAAATTTCGTTTCTATAAATGGAACTGTACTGTATTTTAAGTGCTAAAATGACCTAAAATTTGATCATTTCCTACCACCCCCGTTTTGTCAGAAATAACATGCAGATTCCAAAAGGAAATAAGCACACTTTCGCGTGAAACTTTCAGACTTTGGAAGAAATAATATGAAAATGGCTTCTGCAGAATCAAGGTGATCCTGCATCTGTCAGATGAGGGTTAAACGAATCATAAACGCGATTGGATGGCACCCTTGCAGTGCTTCAGCATCGATAATTGCGTTTCAAGGCATCGTCTGGCGGTGTACAGTAGCTCACGAAACTATTCCAACACTTCCAATCGTTAACACATAAAATACACGTGTTTGAGTTTCCAAAATGAGATCGCAAGTTATATAGGAGTCCCGAGAATATACGAGTGAAATTATTTATATCATTAGGAAAGTGTTCTTCTTGGCGAGGATAAATAGTAAGTTGAACATTTCTATCCCTTCTAACTCTATTATATACGTTTGAAAGGGGATAATGCAGTACAGTGATGATTCTTAAAATGAACCAGGCGTGATTCGTAAATTGAACATTTCTATTCCCCTCGAAGACAGTGAGACGTGAAAGACGACGTTTAAAAAACGATACGAGCTGGAACGTTGGCGGCGATTAGTACAAGAGCCAATACTATTTTTATCATTCATTTTTACTTGCTATCCTTTTTGTTGCTTGTCGACTACGGTGTACATACAAACGCCGGAGCGATGCTCACTTTAAGAATCATTCCTGTAGATTGGAATACCTCCACGGGCTACTGTAGCGAATTCTAGCCTTACTTTAACAACTCTCGTGCACGCTAATAAATTATCGACTGTCATCGATATAATAATCCGCGGCGACGAAGCGGCAAAATGATCGGTAAACACAATATCCGACACTAAGTCTTCTTAGAGGCACAGAGAATTACGTTAATTATCGTCAGATTGCGCGAAAGATGTACGAAGAATCGATGAACATTGTTTCAGCGAGTTTTCGCGAAATTTAACGATGCACTTTACGTATAAGCGGAATCCCGTTTCGAAGTAATTCCGCTCGCCGGGGCGGCGCGGCGCGGCGGTCCGATTAACGTTTTAATCCGATTACCAAAGTTTACTCAAACTCGCGAAGGATCGCCGCGAAGAAAACCTAGAGATTCGGTAATACGACAGAAATTTTCCGTCGAGACGTCTGGATTTCCGCCTTTCCGGCAAGTCTTAGTGTCTCGGCTAATTAATCCGCTAAATTAGTAGGTCGGAGAGTGAGTGTTCAGCGGAACGTCGAGACCACGAGTACCAAAAAGGCCGTCTCTGCTTCTCTGTAGCCGGCACACGGACCGACGGTGGCTGCGGTAGTCGAGTTTCTCGTACCCGATGTAGCTTCTGTTAGAACGCGAGAGATCATTCGTGCTTGCTAGCCCCCCCCCCCCCCCCCCCCGTGAAAATGCATAACTAAGTAAACGCGGCCCCGTGTGTTTCTCTGTTTCGCGCGCGTGTGCACGCATACGCTCGGTCGTTCATGCTCGTGCTCGCGGATTGCGTTAGCGTTCGCGTTCGCGTGTACGCGCATCAAACGTAATAATGCCTTATAATGGAACAACGTTGTTTCTGTCGCTCCTGGACACGTTTCCGGCCAACGCGCGCCCGAAGGTGCCGGGGCAAAACGCAGCTAGGAACGACCGGATAGAGAGGAGACGATGTCTCTAAGCAGTATACCGAGCTTAGGCTTGTCTAACCCCGATTTCGTGCCGCTGTATGTGTCGTGACGTCACGTGCGTTCAACACCCTCGCGTGGTGGACATCGATCTGCCACCACCTCCTGCACCCTCGGACGATGAAGGCGTAACACGAGCCACCGAGCATCTATTCCGAGCACCGGAATGGATACGCCGCGCTCTCTAGTTTCTCTTTCGACCTGTTAAAAAAAAAAATCTCTCGGTTCTAGTTACCGCCGACCGTGCACGTACCCCGCGTTGTTGCCCCTTGAATTCCCCGGATACGTGACTGACATTCGAAAATTATACGAGCGCCGCGCAACGCGATCGCCTCGTTTCGAAGAGTAAATTTCGAAACGAGCCGCCGGTTGAATGCAGCTCGCGACAATGCAACCAGGCGGAGTAGGGGGGAATAAAAAAAAAAAAGAAGTTTCTCGCTGGACGATCTAGACGGGCATCTCGATTCTCCACGGTACTCCGCTGGAAAGAGTACTTCCACTTTCGCGCGAAACTTTCTTCTTTCGTTTCTGTCTCGAAACTTGGTCGAACTCGTGGAACAACGTTACACGAACAGCCCGGAAAAAGTTCCCGGCCCCTCTCGATCGCACATGGCTACAAATACCCGCCGCGAGAATTGAGATAAACACACGGACGTATCTACTTCGAATCCGCGAGCAACCGCCATTGATTAAACGTATCAGCACAGTTTTGCTTTCACACTTTGCTTCGCGAGGAATGCCGTTGCCCGCGACCACAAATATCTGGCCCGCCTATCGATGCTATACAGGGTGTTTACCGAACCGTCGATACAAAAAGAACCGTATCTCTCTGAAAAAATAAGTGGAAAATCCGTTGCGACGTTTTTTTCGTACCGTCGCGAGCGCTGAACGCGTTTAACGCTCGCACGGTCACGCGAACGACCATTCCTGGGTCAAAATACTTATTCGTCTTTTAATTTTTGAATAATTAACCGAGATATACTTTGTAATGTGTTAAAATAGACTATTTCTCAAAATTTTACATTAAAAATGTTTATTAAAAAGTTCAGAAATGTATTTCTAATAACGGTTGAACAGTGTCTATTACAAAGCGGGATAGAAATCGGATTAATTGATAATATTGACTGCTCTTTGCAACACGGTAAATCGAATAAAATAAACTTTGTTGAAGTAATCTATTTATCTTCCAATATTATTCTGTTGAAATGGTACTCGGAGGTATTTATTAATATTCAGTACTGAAATATTAATAAATAAATGATCTTCGAGAGGAAACAGATCTACGTGAATATCGGAAAAATTTGGTTTGCGAAACAACGTCTGCCACGAATTTTTTCGGGTGCATTTTTATAATATTTTATTTACGTGTCACGCGTTTATTTCAAACTCACTGTGCATTATTCGTACGTTTTTATTAATACTCAAGAGTCGATATTACTAAAGAAAATACAACATTCATACACTCGTATTTTTAATTTACGAAAACAAAGAGAGGAAAACAAATTTTAATAATCACAGTAACTTATCTGCTTCAGAGCTGTGCAATAAATCCTACGAAGTGTATACAACAACACGTTTTACTAGCAATTTTCTTTTGTTTCTCCAACAATTTTGCCTCGCGTGTTGATTTTCTTACTCCGCGATCAACTGTAGCGATACGGTGGAGATCTTCATTCTGCCAGTATTTTATAGTGATATGTCAAATCTTAATATTTATCGTACGTATAACGAGTAGTACATTCCTCAGTGTCTCCTTACTCTATCATTAAATACTTAAGTAGCTAGATAAGTCGCGATGATGATCTCTGTAACGAGAATACCGCTTTCGTTGTCGTTTTCCGTGGAACCAGCCACGAAGAATTTAAGACCAAAGAAAATAAAGGTGCTGAAGAAACGAATCGAAGTGAAGCATTCCACGAGAAGCATAATATTTTCATTCTTCAAAATTATCCATAATAATGCTTTAAAGAATGCACACAACGCGTATTTTATTGAAGAATATTTAGAAACCATAAAACTGTTGCCAAAGTTGTTCCTTAACCCCGTAAAGTGAGAAAAACCAAATAAAAATGGGCCAATGTGTGCCTAAATTTTTCAGTGAAAAAAAACATTTCAAATCGTTCTAAAAAAATTATTTTCGATTTCGAGGCTCAATTGCAATCATTTTTGGTGAATACACGTAACCCCGAAATCCTACGCACTTTCGAGAAAAAAATTCGAATATGTGCAGAAATTTTTCGGCGAAATTGAAAAATTTTAAATCGTTCTGAAAAAATTATTTTTGGTTGCGGGGGTCAATTACAAGAGCTACGAATTGGCACTTCTTGCTTCAAGTGCCCACGGTATCGTGGCTACAATCGTGGAAATTAAAAAATTACGCGGCTGCGAGATAAAGTCGGTCAAAGCTCCGTAAGCTCCTTTCATTTACAAAGGTACAGTACGATCTTTCAGGCCGATTTTAACGAGGCTTCGTAGGCAGCGAACCAAAAAGAATTTTATCCCCAAACGGACGTTTGCTCGGGCATTCGATAATTTATGAGATATTAAGCAACGAAGATCATACCAATTCACCGCTGGTTCCTCAAGTATTTAAAACATCGCTATTCTTTCGAGTGGAACGATGGAAGTTTTCCAGCTGTGCAGCCTCGATTCGAGTTCTGCAAAAACAGATTCTTTTTCCCTTGCATTTTCCTTGCATTTATACTGGAAATTATACTACACAATTATTTCTCTGGCATTTAAACCAATCTGTTTGTTTAATCAATTTGGAAGGAAAGTGCAAGAATATTCGAAGGATAGCTTCGATACGAATTGTTAATTGGAGAAGGTGTTTAATAATATGTGCCACCTACTTTAACGTTGGACTGAAATTAGTCCAAATGAACATGTGTCTTTTATAGATTAATAAGTCAATCTCAGAAGTTCCATTTAATATTTTACGCCATATGTAGTGCATGCATGACGATGCACGAGCATATTTTATCGGAATAGTTAGTTTTCGAACGATTTTCCAACAAATGGATAGGTCACGCAGGACCTGTTAGCTTGTCTACGCATACCAGAAACTTAAATTTATTTTTATTTGGACATAACAAAGGTGTCAACGAATCCGACAAACATCTGGAATATTTTTATATTCACTACTTACAGTAAATAGCTAAATCATTGGCTGCATATTCAAAAAGCACATTTTAGACCTCATAAGACTTTCTCAATGCTATTGAAATTACTTTGTCAAAATATTAAGTTTTTCCGCGAAGAGTGCTCTAGACTTTAAATCTTTTAAGAACGTCATTGACTCGATTTAATATCATGATAAAGAATATTTAACTAACGTTAAAATATGCCAATAAACTACAAAGAAGAATCACAACGTTAGACGTAAGATCCGCTTAAAAAGACATTTACTAAGATTGCTAAATTTCGCAAAATCCGCAGAGGAATACTTCGTACATTGCGTGGTCCTCTTGAGAACAACCGCGTGCTCTTGCAAGCGTCGTGTATCGGTGAACTGGCGGTAATTATAACCCCAGTTACAGCGAAGACCCTATTTTATTATCCGTAATAACGTTAAGAGTCTGCCGGAACTTCGACGGAAGCGTCTACTCTCAAAGTTGCGAGCGTTCGAGCCTCCATTCTCCGCCATCTAAACACCTTCTAACTGTCAAAGATGAGCATGTGCTCAGAAATTTGGCACCGTTCTTCAACTTCTCGCCAATCTCGCCGCCTCTCGCGTACGCGAGCAATCCTCGAACGTAGTCACGAGCTTTCGCGAGCGTTGCGTAATACTCGCGCGGTTACATAGCGCAGTGGCAATTCACGAATATCGTAGCAATTGAAACACATCGTTCGCAGAACTTTGAATCGGTCTACGTAATTGAATTTTCCTGTTGGATTTCCTACTCTCTCAAAGCCAACGATCGATTCGTCGAAAATAATTAATCCCGTTCCTTCGACAAAACGTTCGAAGCCAAGGCGAACAACTCGAACAACTTTTAAAGAAACACGAGAACAAAAATCATCCCGAACGATATTATCGCGTAAGAGTCAACTGCCCTCGTCGATCCGCTTTAACAGATCGAAGATTGCTTTGTGACGATCGAGACAGGCGTAGGAAATTAGTTCGAAGGCAATTACTTCGTACACGCGTAAATCCCTTCCGATATGATTAGTGGAACGGAATAGCGGCCATTTCAAGATGGAGTTGCCTCGAGCAGCTTACAGATACAAATCTTCCGCGAGATAATGGGACACGGTCGCGTACCACACGTGTCCCGGTTGCGTGTGTCGCGTGCGTCGAATAGCTCCGGGGAAATAGAGAGGATTGTCGGGGTAAAGATGTACCACCGTGTAAAAACGAAGGGAATGAAGAAAATGGACCGTATAAACTGCGCGGGACGAGCCTGAGGAATCATTCGACATTAAGAATCGACAGCAACTCGTTCGTAATCGCATCTGGGCTTTTGCGATCGTTTTACGTCGAATTTCTAGCGAGGTTCCGTGGCTTATCCAAAGATTTATCCCATGGGAAATCAGTTAGTTTCGTTCGTTTGAAGGAAACTCGCGGCGATCGGGGAAGGCAACGCGCGGCCTCTCGAACGGTCCGAATAATCGGTCACCGAACCGTTAAGGTCGATAGCCGATGGTCTACGAAATTTATGTCTACACCTTCCCAAATTCTGCTGGGAATAAAACAGAACCACCGTTTATGCTAGCTGCCATCCTTGGACACTCTGATCGTTTGACGATTATTTTTCACGACGGAATATTCGCGTAGGAATTTTTTTTTTTTTTTTTTTTAAAGCCACAGAGAATATGCGTACACTTTGCGCCTGAACAAATTATGCGATCACCTCGTTAAACGCTTAACGATGCATTCGTGCAAGTAGCTATTTCGAGCGAGTTTACGGCTTTTTATCACGATTCGAAGAACAACAGCTAATAAAAACTGAGGGAAGCAACCCGCTAGCGATTGTACGTTTTAGGAACCACGCTGAAGTTGGTATCGTTGCTTAAATTATTGGACCGCGATGAATTTAGCGCGCTGCAACTATGTTTTATTTATTATAAAAACATTTCGTTTGTTTTCGAAATCTTTGTGTAATTCCGTAGAAGAACCGTTGCGAAAAGCATTCTCGAGCGCAAGTTAAGAATGTGCATTTTATTAACGGGGCTTGCGGGGTAGATAAAGAGCAACGTGTCGCGTTATTTTTATATCTGCGTGCATCGAATGAAACATGCAACTGGATTGAAATTGCAGAAAGAAAGAAACTAGCGAGCAAAAGTTACTCGACGCTGTCTGCGTTCTATTGATTAACTATTCCCCTTAACCCGGGACTGATCGATCATTTCGATCTGCATTCCGCGCGAACGCATGCGAGCACGAAATGTTCAACAAACCATCAATACTCGTGTATCAGCATACCTCGTGATAACTTTCACTCCCTATTTTACTGTCAGCAATATCATCGACACCTGCGATCCAACATTCAAGAATTAATCCCTCCATTTCCAAATAAATAAAAAGATACGAAACTAACGATTTTTCTTATATATTTTTGTGCATACGTCATACGATCAATTCATAAAAACAGTTTGATATTTCGAAACCCTTTGAGACTTTTTTTCGCATCGTATGTATAATGCAGTTTGTAAAGTAATACATTCCATTTCGACCGTCACTCTTCAAGAGCAGTGAACATTTAGAGGTGGAGTGTTGTTTCTAGAAATGCCACGAGTATTATGCTACCTTTGTCGACCACAGGTAGTAAACACAGCTCGCATAATCAAGCTAAATGTAAATGTCGCTAATCTATTCCTGCATTGCAAACAATTTTCTTTTATTATATTTATAGTAATTTTTATCGTTTAAATGACTGACGGTGGTGCATTCTATTTTTATAGACATGAATATTATTTTGAATGTGCAGCGATGTGACTGCAGTGGGAATGGAAGAATTAATGTTTCTAATGTAATTAAACGCGTGTATGGTTTGCTAGAAATTGAAGAATACGATTTTTTAAAGTACGAGTCTTACGCACAACGCGCTAGAAGAAACGAGTGCCTAAAAGCTTCCGTTGCATTGCTCAGACTTGTGCAAAAGTTTGTAAAGTAATCAGAAACATGGAAAGAGACCGCTACGCTACATACACGTTTATACGAGTTTCAAACTCCACCTCCGTAACTTTGCTACCCTTCCGTTATACCGTCGTCTAAAAGACTAGGAACGAAAACACCTCCGGGCTCAAGTTTTTCGAGTTATGCTCGATGTGGGTATGATTTATTAGTCCAACTTATATGACTAGGGACCGTTTTCAATTCATTCTGCATTTTAATTTAAAAGAAACATCAAACTGTGCACGAGACGCAAAAAACGTCTGGTTTCAAAACGATTTCAACGCAAATATCAATTCCAATTTGTATCGTTCTAGTTAAAAAGAATTTCGATGATACATCGGATTCGTCGATATCACTAGACGTCGTTTATATTATTTTAAATTAATATATATTTAATTTCATTTATCATTCTTTCAAATAGTATTATTTTATTTTAACGATGTTTACGTTTTGTAGCAAGAAATGAACGACAATAATAATTCCTATTTACGACCAATAAAGCTTTTTTATTTCGGGAAAGTTGTAAAGGAACGTTTAATGGTGGTTTCAAAAATATTATACTCGAGATTTTAGTCGGAAAATTTTTCCTAAGGGTAGAAACGGTTTTAGCATTAAAAACTCGTGACGAAATTATACGAGGTATAATAAACCATTATTAATATTTGTAATATTTCAGCACGCTGCTTAAAACGCGATTCGAAAATAAATAAATAAAACGTACAGACTATAATTACGTGTAAAAGGATTTTTGGGAAATAATTGACAAAGTTCTTTCCATTAGGCATAATTACTCTTCGTTGGAATTCAAAGTCGGTGTTCTCCATCATTAAAATTAATTTTAAATGTTCACCCCATAAGGTGGATTTGTAATACGGTCTCGCGTATTTCACCCTTAAAAATATCCTTTGCCAAATATTGAAATTAATCCAAGTAAATATGACCATGGGCGATACGCAAACGAGTGGACATAACTGACATTAATTCTATTGTATGGATATTGAAACAAGAGTTTCCTGATTCTGTCGTTTCTGTTTAATAACTATTTAAAAATCAATCGAAGAATCTTGACTAATTAGCAAATACGATCCTTCGTAATTTGAGCGGGAACAATTCTGAGAAGAAACGAAAACAAACTAGCGTCGGAGTGCTTGGTTACAGATGATGAGAAATGGATAATTTATTACAATATTCAACAGAAACAACAAGGGGCTCAGCATGGTGAAACTCCGTTAACCACGCCAAAAACAGGTTTACATTCTAGGAAAGTTATGTTACGTGTATGGTCGGATTTGAAGGGTATTATTTACTACGAGCTTTTGTCACACAAACAGACCATTAGTTCAGAGAAATATTGTTCTCAATTGGAACAACTGGCGACGACAATTCCAAAAAAGCTTCCAGAATTAGTCAACAAAATACGTTTACCGTTTCATCGAACCAATGTCAAACTGTACATATTTTTGATGATGCGTTTCAAATTATTAAAGTTGCTTGGATCGTTGTGAACGTTCTTTGAGAACAAAATAAGAAATTTTTGATATATATCATTGAATAAATTATGTTTGCTACCAGAGAAAGTTAGGTTTGTTCGTTTACAAAAAAGATCCACAAATATTTATGGACTCTACATGATACGTAGAAGAAAATCAATCTGTATTGTACTCACTCTTGATGATCTTGAAAATTGTACGAAATTGGTCCGGCAGTCAACGTGTTATTAGAGATATTCAACGATGTGGAGACTGGGCCTGTTGCAGCTGATTATCTGGGATTCTTCGGGTTCCTCGAACACCTAATTCAAAAAGGATAGAAATGTGACGAGGAAAGAAGCTATCGGTCTAAATAGTAACTGGAAATTGTTGACACTAATTAAGCTTGCGATGCGAGACTGTAATAGAGGCAGGAAGTCACCAAACTTCGTTTGAGAGTTCGTTAAGGAAGTTAGGTGCTTTCGTATGGCAGCGGATAACCAAACTCACGTAACGACTCTTAACACGATGGTCTCCGTACAACGAACGCAAAATTCTCTACTTGAGAAACACGTAAACCGTGATCCTCACAATTTGTAGCACGCGACATTTGACGTAAGTCATAAACTTAGACGCGCGAGTTTCATTAAAATTACGCGTTCTACCTTGAGTTTTCTCGAAGCTAAGGTTTAGTAAATAGCTGCTGTTAAGTATTCGCGCGGGGCAATTCGGAATTGGTAAAAATTTCCAACTGTTGGTTGCAAGGTAATCGTTAGCAATAAAAAGAGGAAATCTAAATTAGTATATCTCCATATTCCAACCGAAACGTGATTTTTTGTTATACAAAGTTTCGTATCGTCAAAAGGAAATTTAGTTAAAGCTGCCACTTTGTTTACTGCATCGACAATTAACGATTTACGCAATCGTAATTACCAAGCGCATTAATATTATTTTTGTTGTGTTACACGTTCGTAAACAATTACATTTAGTAAGAGAATTAAAACGATGATATCAACGTAAACTTGTTTTCTGCAATGTTTACCATTTCAGTTTCGTTGCGTATCGTGGTATATCAAAATACACAATTACAACGTGACTAGCGAATTAAACATCCGATTATATTTGGTATGCAAACATTACTCCATTCAAAGTCTGTGCATAATATTGAATTATGTTTAAATATTTAAGGAGTAAAAATGTAATATAAAAGTTTCTCTGTTTTATATAATACGTTTAAATACACTTTAATTAAAATGTATAAAAAGTATGGCGTACATATTACAAACACATATTTTATGTGAATATATTATATGTGGCGCCACCTATAACCTGAAAGCGCAGAACATTTCAAACGACCGTACAAATTTCATTTGAGAAACCATGGCGGTGTATATCATCGAAACGAAATAAGAAACAAAACTAGCAATTGGATTTCACACAGATCGATATTTTTCAATCATAAGGTAAAGATTGATTGTTTTAGAAGAAATATATATGAACATTCTCTTGTAATACGTACACCGTAGCACAGATAATGTATACGAGGTCTACGACCGTAGTTTTCACTTGAGATCTCTCGATTAAAGACGTTGTAAAACAATATAAAAATGAGTATTACTCACATTGTCAATGCACACGCTTGTAGTATATAACGTACTGCACATTTACTCGCACTGTTAATTATTGGAAGACTGGAAAACTCGCGTATCCTTGCTTTCCGTTAAATCCGAAGGTAGGTTAGGAAGAAAACCATTCACCGACTGCCACAAATGCTTGAATTATTGTTATATTTTGCTTTAAACGTCGTTAAATTTATGATACACTTGTTCAGCGACACTTTCCGATTGATAAATTGCAGTTCGCGAACGATAATCAATAGAAAAAACTTGGATAAATGATAAAAAATCGTGCAGTACGTTACTTCACTCGTTCGAACATCGACTACGGTCTTACTCTTCGTGGGTAACCGGCTATTTTCGGGAGTCTCCGCCAGATGTCGGGTGGGGGACGCCAAGGCAATATGGCCGCCCAGTACTAACACCGCTATGGCGACTTTCTTGTCAGTTTCCTAATTGTTGCCTTTTTTATATATTTTACCCAAGTTTTTCTAAAAATCAGTGTGTAGTGATAGACGCAGTGTACGATGGTTTACGATGTAACGACAAAACGCGGATGTTGATATTCGATTGGCCGACGTGAATACGAAAATCGTGGTAAGTGTTTTGCTATTTCGTGCGTAATCGTTTGTTCTGCCTTTCTACGGTCGCCCTCCAAACAAGGGGCCAATCAATTTGTTTACATCGCATACTGAATTAATTACGCATTGCCGATGGAACAATGAGCGTCGTAACACACGATGTCGTTCGAAATACAACAATGCAAATCCTACGAAACATTCGAAGGCAAGCATGCGTCGCATGTCAGTCGAGCGCGTCAGTACGTACATATAACCTCTCGTATTTCGACGTGCTTTCCATCGTCGTTTCACGGCGTGTACTTCGTTGTTTTTGTCTTGCGCGTTATGGTGTGACCTTTGCTTGAATATTTATACGGAGCTCCGTTAGGATTGTTACTAACCTTTTACTGCTCGTACCTCGTGGGTGCGTGGGTCCTCTGTTTTTCCCCATTTCCGCGAACTTTCTAAAGGAAAAGTATCGATTTTATGGTGTACCTAAATACTCGCATTATTTAATGCTAACCGGTGCGTCTGTAACGCGTGGTATTCGAGTGCTGTTATGCCCTTAACCCTCAGACAACGGACTACGTGACATTCGCACGCACGACGCCGAATCATACCTGACCCATAGTGAAATTACTTCTGTACGCATTTTTAAACAGTGGGTTAGATCGGATTGTTTTACGTTACATTCACAATACTAAATTGTTGTTTTTTCAGAAACATGTAAAAATAAGTGAGTGGCAAATGTACAATGCACGTGTAGAGGAAGTGTTCCGATTCGTATCCCTAGTTCGTTTTATATTTTCCGAGAAAAATATGTTTTAAGATTCCCTGATCGCGTGTTAATTATTTAAATTATATATATTCTTATTTCAAGATCTGATTAGATTTTTAGTAAAATCAGTCCATGGATAGTGATAGTTATCTGTTGCCGGCTTAAATGGGCAAACTTAAAACATGAATGTTGTATCGTAAAATAAACAAATTTTTTTCCCGGAAAAATTAAATTAAATCTTATTTATTGCGTGCTTAATTCGCAGTAAATTTTAGAGTACGAACGATAGGGAAATGATGGAAAATAACGTGTAATTGAAAATTATTTTATTCGATGTGTACATTTAATTTTAATTTAATGGATTGTTGTACATATATTAAGGGAATTAATTTTTGTTGATTTATGAGAACGGATTTTGTAGAGAATTTTTCGATATACGTTCACAATTGTAAAATTATTTTCATTGCAGTATGCAAACACCGTTCGCAAAGGTTTAATAAAACAATACATAAATGTTTAAATTAATATGTTAATTAAAATATTCTTTTGTTCAAATAATTGTTATTTTAAATTAAAATAGCTTTAAAACGACATATTGGATATTACATGTAAATTTCTTATTAAAGTTGCTTTGGTCTATAATGTGTTTGTTTTTGTACATACAATTGCATTTGCAACGTGACTAATCAGTATTAGATTAGGATTTTTAACTTTTGCAATACTGATATTGAGATATGGATATCAATTTTTCCTGATCGGTGTTGTGGTATAAATTATTCTTTCGTCGCAGAAACAGAATCCGATCGTTCTAAAGTTACGAATGTGGGTGGGAATGGGAGTGGTGTTGTATGCACAACTGCAGTGTAAACACATGGATCTATTCTGAGATAAAACAGTCTTGAGAAATGGGTCTTCGATGATCCAGCAGTTGTTATCAGAGGGCAGCAATACGCAACACTTTATTCGAATAATAGATTAATAAAACCAACGTATGACGAATAAATTCAACAGTTAATTTTATCCATTGTAAAATATTTAATTCTATAATTAAAACTGTTCAGTATCGGTACAGAGTAGCTGTGCAATAAGCTGTGCAAAAATCTGTTTAGTGTAAAAATTAGCTAAATTGTAAAACTCCTCTCATTCCTCTGACCGCTCAATCTCGTTAAATAACTTGATAATTATAAATCATGTATTTTTTAAATTATTTTATACTTTTGAATTATGAAAACGTTGTCGTTGCATACGGTCGCGATGTAATCACATCGTATTTGTTCCTTAAACCGACTATAAATATAAATCGTTCCAAGACGATTAAGGTTTTTTTTCTGTTTATTTACAGAGGGAGCTTAAAGAGGATCGACATTGAGATTGGATACAGGTGCGTACCGACGGAGCCGTCCCAAGAGGGAATGAGCGAAAACATTCAGACACTATCTTCAAACGAACGTATGTTTATTTTTGGTTATATTTTATTTATTTTTCACACGCGTATCCAGTGATGTGCACCTTCCCGAAACACGAACACACGTGGCTTCCGTGCAATGCTCTTATTTTACGGTATTATCTACTTTCTAACGAATTAATTATTATCACCTCTTTGCCTGAATGCATCACGCTTCGTACTCAAGATCGTTAGTTTACGAAATCTTTATATTTCCTTCCATCTATCGAACAATGTCGAGCATTGTCGCGAGTCGTTACACAGTAGGGATATTGATAACGTTTATTGTCCGCGTAAATTGTATTGTAATTGCGCGATAAAATACCAGTTCTCCGACCTTTCGTAGAAATCATTAATACGCGATCGTTGTGGTTCTTGTCATACTATATCTTCCAGGAGTATTATTTATTTCACGTATAACGTTACTGGATATTTTTGCAACCTTTTTTGAGACGAATCTGAATAATTGAATGTATTGATGCAAAGTAAAACTGACCTTTCTGTAGTATATACGCTGATTTTTTAAATATTATTTTCATTGCACTACCAAGAAACGTCTGCAAAATATTCTACACCGATTGTTATGAAATTTCTCAGATTTCCAGGGTAGTTAAAAATACGAGGTACATATTTTTTTTTAGCGATAATAATATAAGTTAAACGAGGGAAATATCTGATAAAGTTTCTTACTCTAATACTGTTTTTAAAACTGTTAAAGGTGCAGGGAAGTTCTTTTAATTAATTTAATATTTTCTTGACAATTTACTAGATGACGACATTCTTTTAAGTACTGTTGTTCGTTTGAATAATATTCGTTTTCAACCTTGTTAAAAAATACTTCGGATAAAAGTTATGTACAATTAAATTCCGATGAAATTAATAGGTATTTGATACAGACATAATGCAAATATCTGTTAGTAATGTATGTATCTGAGCGCGATTAACCTAGATACAGTTTATCGACTTACGTCGCGTAATAGTAGTTTCTGTAAGTTTTTTAAAATTCTATATTAATATAATTATTCAAAATAATTAAAACAGTTTATATTCTTAGTATGATATTTATAATTTAAATAAGTAATAAAAGTTCTTTTAACGTCGGAGAAAAACAAAATATTACTTATTAATATTTCTGACTGTGGAACAGAATTTTGAAAGAGATTGATAAATTATCTAGGCATAGGCGAACACACATACGCTGAAGTTTATGTTGTGATGTTTTAAAGTAATCAACTACGATCTAGAGTAATATGCAATAGACTGCTCCGGAGTACGATGGAGGAGTTGCAATGTTCACTATGGATTTATAAACTATGTACCTTATAACGTCCGAGAGTTTGCAAAGATTGTATCCCACTTATTGATCTAGCAAATATGCACCGCTATACCCCAAGATGAAATCAACTTTTTGTGTGTATTCACCTATTATAAAGCATATTTTGTTGCTTAATATTTCGGTTTATTTTATTCTTATTTTTACTCGTTGTTGAATCTTTAAAAAATAACTGATTACATTTAAATAATAAAATTGTTTTATATCAGTTCAATGCAGGAGAAATATTAATTATAAATGTTTTTCATATACACGTTTAAAAATATGATCATACACAAAACTAGTTGTCATAAAACACTAGATTTCTTGTACATACGTCTCAGAAATCTGAAAAATTTCATTAAAATCGAGGTGGAACACTTCGCAAATGTATCTTGTAAATGTTTTCTAAACGTTGTTTTATCTGAAAACAAATTATTTTATTTGCATTCTTCTGCCAATGTTAAATGTTTTTTCTATATTTTTTTACCTGTTTTAGTTTATTTAGTTTATTTTTGTGCATGACACTGTCTATGAGATAGTCTGTGAGATAAATAATTATGAGATTAGATTAAACGTGAATGCATAATGGTAATTTCAATAGAATATTGTTATTCTATGGACAGCTACAAATATTTTAAGTGCAATCACGTGTTATACTTGCTCGTCACTGAATATCAAAGACACATTATATCACAGTTGTTATGAGACTTTTTGTTTCTTCTTGCACACGTCGCAGCTTCTCACGATTGCAGTTTAATTTCTGATAAGTTTGTACCCCATTCTCGAGCAGTGCGATCCATTTTTTCCCTCGAATCGAAACGTTCTACTGGTTTTTGCGAGTGAAATCGTGCGAGGATAGCTCTAGAAAAGTATATCTAAATTATTTTTACACATCATTTTTTACAAGGTAGTATTTATATTACCATATAAACAAGGTGAAAATACCTTGGGAAGACTTGAATGAATCAAGGAAGTAATGTGGTCGATTTCCACTTTTATTCCATAATTATATATTATTGATTTTGAAATATATTTAATTTTTTTACCGACTGTTTTAACCCTTCTATTTTATCGACGAATAAAGCATGAGAAACGAAGGTAAGTCCTTACCGGGGTCACGGAAATGACTTTGCCGACGGTCCCTACGTCGAATTGCAGTCTGTGACCTAACCCGTTGCTGATAACGCGTACATGCACTTTACCGACAGCGAGTTCGTGTCGCGATCTTCCAAACCATGGACGGATTATGCGATACGAAACTCTTGCGGTGCTTTCACGCGTGTTATACCATTCGTTGCACCAGGATTCTCCCATACGATTCTATTACCAATGGCTGGAACTCTAGGAATGCTATGAGAAGAGAATCATTTGTTGCTGGAGTAGTGCACTGCTTCAAGAAGAAATCAAACCACCGATTAGGACAGCGAAGATCAGTGAACAGTAACGTAAACGTGATCAAGAAGAGGAATCGAAGTCGCGAAACGCACACTCGTTCTACCGAATGGTCGGGATGGACGGGAATTTTATTCATCGAATATTTAACTTTGCAAACCACGTCGTAACGACCGTATTTAAATTAATTTGTTCGCGTATCAAAGAGATATTGGGCGAATGTTTCGAGATTAAGCTTGCAAAGTACGCTCGAATACCATCGGGCGAAAAGCAATTGAAGCGACGGCTGAAAAGTGAAAAGGGAGACCATTATTCCGTCGATTAATCACACTTTCCACGTAGTGGGCACAGCGTTTGTATAGAATTCATGCACGAACAGGTTCTGGTACATCGACGAGAGGGTTGGCACTTACGTTCGTGCAGGGTTAAAGAGGGAAAGAGCAAGGTGGAAAAGCGGGAATCAAAGCCAACAAGCGGTGTGACTCGTACTTTGGCCGTGTTGGCTTACACGCGAGCAAACTTCCGATCACGCGCGCTCGCATATTATTTTTAATCACTCGATATCGCGCTCGAATGCCTCGTACGAGCTCCGAACGAACACAACGATTATCCGTAATTGGATTACCCTTTTTCTTACTCACTTTTACATAGACATCCGTCCCATTACCCAGCTCCAACGTGTGTCATGCTTGATTTCAGACATCGGTGCTGTTAATTTCTTCTCCTTTTTGTTTCGTTTTGTTTTCGCTGGGAAAACGTTCTCAGCGGGTCGATAAGTGCTCGCTGTACTACCCCCGCGTTTCTACAGTCGCGTTGCTTTATTCAATCCTGATGTTATTTTCTATGAAATCGGGGAAATTAAGAGGGATCAAAAATAAATTACTGAATGGCTGGCGCAGCTGTTTCGGGTCATAACTCCGTTAGCAATGCATTCGGAGAGAAATGTCAAAGGAAAAAGACGAATGGCTCGAAAAATACTACACCCGTAGGACCATATATTTTATTATACGCGCAATGGTGCAAGTGCATTATTTTTTCAAATTAAAATGCATATTCCTTTGCATGGAATCCATTCAACGTACTGTTTAAAATATGTTGTGGTGAATTGATAAAAAATGAGATATTTTAAATAATTGTGTTCATCGAGAAAGATGGTTTACATATATAATAATGTTTTTAGCCTGATAATAAACATTAATGCCTGGATGATCTACGAATTAATTATTTTTTTTTATTACTTTGCTCCAATACTTTTTTTCGTAGAATAATCTTTGCAAGTACTCTTCGAACCATTCATTGTTTTCGTTTGGCATTTTTCCCTAGCAGTTGCGTGGCCCACCCTATATATTCACAGAATTAGTCATTTAAGGGGAGACATATGAGTAGAATGACGTAATCTAGGCGTCCCTGTGGACGTAGACAAAAAGAAAAGTATACATCATATTTGCAGATAATTCTGCAGTATATTTCACTTCTTTGTTCAATTCTTACAGTCATTTATAAATGTAATTATTAAAAAATGAATTGTGAAATTAATTCAGCACTGAGCTATTCCTTACTACTAATTAATTCAGCAGTGAAAAAGATAAGGGGAGACACCCCTTTTTATGGTCGAAGAGTAATATTAATACGTGGGTATTCTTGTAGATAATACAAAGAGTCTGATATGAATATTTCACCCATATATTATATTTATATACCTCCATTAATATTTTTGCCATTTTTCATAAATAAATGTTGAGGTGCACAGATTTTCAAAAGTATTCGAACGTGCAATAATACGAACCAACAGAATTTAAAAAATCAAAGACGCCGTGCATTTACAAAAAAATATATATAAGCTTCCTTGGAACATATGCAAATAAACGTACAAAGTTTGAACAAGATATTACGAGTAGTTGTCCAGTTAAAAAAATTGGGAAACACCTTTCTTAATTCAGTGTCGTCTTAATTTTCTGGACGTTCTCAACAAAGAGATACTCTCTCCCAACCATTGGATGCTTACGTACCTACTTCTTGTTGGAATTCGTGCGCGATGTACCAAAGAGGAACCATAGGGTATAGGGGGTAAAAAGAGCAGCAAAGGGTGGAAAGTAACTGACCGCAAAAGCGACGGTAAGCTTTTTTATTTCCTTTCCCTCTTTTTTTTTTGTCCAGAGACCCCATTCGTTCATTAGACTCGAGCCGTCCGACGCGTTCGCCGGCCGAAGCTGCACTTCTCTCAGCTTCCTTTAACCACATCCCTGTCTGTAGTCTTTCCTTTTCCTTCCATTTGTCTCTGTCTTTCGTTTTTCCTGCAACGCTATCTGATATTTCATAAAGAATACCGTGTTGTATCGTGTTTTATGAAACGCGCCAGTTTCCGCGGTCTCGTCCCCTCCCCCTTATCGTTGCGAAAGCTGGAAAAGAATTAAACCTGTTACGCAAGCAGACCGTTAAGAGCAACATCAAATTATAAAGATAAACAATGTAAAAATGGTAGCGCTACGCTTTATTCCGCCGCTTGAGTTGTGCTATTTGGACACGTTGGCACTCGCCGAGACTCGGCCAGCGAGTAAGAACAGCCAGGGACGAAAACACGAAGAACAAACGTGCAGAGAATAAACCAGAGATTGGCGAGAGCGTATGAATAGAGTCGCGGCGGTTGCTGCGGTGGTTTAATGACTTTAATGACCCCGCGATTACGTCGGCCACAGTCACGGCGGGTTAACAGGCGATAAATAAAATGTAGACACCAGTAGCGATAGCGCGCGATGGTGTTCTTTCTCGTCGAAACGTTCTCGCTCTTCGTTTCATTCCGTTAGATACAAATATATGTTTCCTAGAATTGTTTTAAGTTGAGACACAACGCTGCCACGATATGGCAATGTCGCACCCAGTTCTGTAGCGTGATTGGCTCCCTACCCGATTTCGCCTACTGCCCGCCTCTCGAAGCTCAACTTAACATAATCTTACTATACAATTTCATCTCACGCTGTTTTCGTCCCGTGGCTACTTGGCAAAAGTCCAGAAGCAAACTATCTTTTAAGTTTTCGAAAGTATTTTGTTGATAATGTAGATACATATTAGGAAAGTTCTGGTTGTTTACTATACGATTACTTCAGGTACGCGGAAAAGTATTTTACGAGAGGAATATGGAACTATGTGCAATTATCGAGGTAACAAATTCGACGAGTAGTTCTAAGCAGCTTATTCCCATTACTACCTACCTTAGATGTTGCTTAGCAACCATTCCCTCTACTTGTCGACAATATGCAATGAACGAGACTTCCGTGCAATAATCGAGTTTCTACTGTATCTTGTTTCGGTCTAGTAGCAAAGCGTTGTATATTCTATATAATAACACTAGAAAGACCAAGCTTTGTTGAGAACCAACGTGTGGGGTGCTCGTGGAGTCCATTTATGTTTTCTATATTTTCGATTAGAGAATAATTTTGTATGAATAATTAAATACACGTGACGATCTATGTGTTGGGAAGATACAGATATTGCTTGGTAATTATTAACTTAATCACAGTAAAGTGTACACAGTGTCTTCTATCGCCACGTATAAACAATTACTAGTATCAAATCGAACAAAAGCTTTAGTAAAAGTGTCGTAAAACGATATAACAAGCCACAAGGAATGAAATTTGTATAAAATGGTCGTGGAATCGCTGGAAAACGGCAGAACCGAGTTTGAATACCAGTGACCCAGTGTGTGCATTTAACTATGTAAAGCGAAGTACGCGTAGTAGCTAAATGAACATGCGTAGGAAGAGGCGGGAATGCAGAATAGAGGGATGGTTCGAGCCCGTGGATACAGAGAACAGGTTTATGTTCGTAGATATTTTAGGAAAACGCCGGCAGATCCGAAGTACGTACACTTGCGAATTGCGGTAGAACCTGAACCGAGCTATGGCGTAACTACTGCCCGAGGCTGATGCTTCAACGGCGGGCTTCGGGTCTCTTGGTTTGCCGAGCGAGACCCCACTCTCTTACCTTTTCTGACCCTCTCCCCCGTCTCGTTGTCACCAGCGTTTGCCTCTCACCTTTCTTCCTTTTGAGCGCTTTTCGAGCCTCTGGTCTTCTCCGATTCACGCTCCTTCCCTTTTGCCTCGTCCGTTCGTCGCGCGGCACTTTCTTGCGAGCTTGCGTGCTAATTAATTAAGAACGCTCGAGAGGAACGGTGATCCCGGAGAGAAGCGACAAGATAAAATATTCGAACAAAGTTTGCTCATTTTTCAAGACCCCGCGACGCCATGCGACACCGCTAGTCCATGTTTTAAATATTGGAGAACCTTTAGACGCTACTAGCGAGCGTTCGAAGGTGCCGCCATCGCTGTTACGCGGCGCGATCGATTCCTTTCCTCGGGATTTCCCGACTCGCGATCGAATCGGTTGGGTGCGCGCGACGAGTCGACGAGACCCCAGGCTCAACGAAGAAACCAGAATACGTTACCAACAAAACCAACTGACACCTGATTTCATTACTGTCACTTAATGAGTAAGCCAACCTTAAACCCTGCTTCGCGCGAGCGTACGCTTTGCCGCGTTAAAGCTAAGCCGAGGGAAACGTGGCTACCGAAGGGTAGAAGCAGATTTACGTCTCGGGTTTAAAGGTGAATGAAATGAAATGCAACCGAATCTTCCTTTTCTCTTTAATCCAACAAAATGTCTCAGATTCGTAAATACAGGAACATGTCAGTACTTGTGCCCTTTGTACAGTGTATCGCGAACTCTGACACGGCTCATGATTTTATAGAAGGGTTACAATTAACGCTTTGTGACAGGATTTACTATAGAACTAGAAAGATTAATTCTCAAGTTAAGATTTTGAGGAAAATAAATTTGGATAAGATTTGTGAATTTTTGAAAAATAAGTACTGAAACAAATTTTCGGTTTTCTAGTCTACAATATTTTGAAAGCAAAATTTTAATTTTGCAGAATATTGTATGTTTTTGATCTGGCAATGAATGTGTTAAAATAAGAAATAGATAGTTTAGTTCAGGCATGTCCATACGCTTAACTTTTTTATTATTTATGTTTGGAGTGTAGTATGCATATTTTATCTGACGTTCAGTACAGTTTCTTATAACGCTCAGAGAACATACATCTTCATTTATTTAGTATTGAAAGGATACATTTTAATAGTATGTTGCTACGGTAAGAAAAGAAAGTTTTTCGTTGACAAGATGGAGGACACTGTAGGGACACTGAAAACATAATATACAGTTTCTATCAATCTTCCTTAATACATTTTCCATCACTCATAAAACGAAATTGGTAGCCTACAAACGCATACGAAGTTAATACAGAATTTATTTTGACAGAATAAACAATTATAAAGTTATTTATTTATATCAAATTTAAATAGTAAACATCGCATTAATACCGTGTAGGACTATGATACATCGAATGGTTAACATACAAATTTATTTTTAGCCCCACGTGCTCGTTATTCATTAACAATATTAATATGTATTGAATGGGGCAACCGAATAAAATATTCTGCATTTACTTATGTATTAAATTTGATATGTTAATGTATTCAGCACTCATCGACCAGCCAATTACAAGATAACTTTGTATTGTGTAGTCGACGATGAATGACAAGCGAATACTTTTAAGCATTCGACTCCAAACAGAATACAAATAAGTAAGGTTTTCGTCGAATACCTTTTGAAATACATTTTGCCCAACCCTAGCACACCATACGTTTCGTTTAATCGATTTTGTACCGCAATCGGAGAAAGACAACCAAGATTGGAAGCGAATTCGTATTCCGCGGAGCACTCGAAACTTCTAGGAACCTTGTTAAACCGTTCGATGCAACTTATTTGTGTCTCGTTGTAAGAATGCACGCGTACAGTTGCAGACCATTAGATACGTTTACGTTTTCTGAGCATAAAACGGTGTTTCTCAAGGATTTCTCGAATCTCAATTGACCTTACACATTTGTCGCTTACTTTATTTATTTTCATTCGATCTCTAATAGTGAAATTAGACTAGTTTTTTCCCCGAATAAATTTCCAAAGAACGAATGTGTCTGAAACTTTTTGGTACATATTTTAAATCTTCGATTCGTATAACGCACCAAAGAGTCTTAATCGAGCAAAAACGTAAACATCGACTGCTCGCGAATTTGATATCGGTTGTTGGTTTTGGCTTGTACTCTTTTTTCGTGCAAAAATGTCCTTCAAAAACGCTCTACTGCACGGCACGCGTGCTCTATCGTACTCCAGCGCGCAAGAATTGGTTCTAATTTATGTCGAGCGTTGAGCACGCATAGCCGCGATACAAGCTGATTTATGCGTAGGCTACCGACACGTTGCGCGTAAACTTTTGTCGGCCTGTATCGCGGATAAAAATTGTTCCGGTGACGCGCTAAAACAATTGTTCGATTTCGTTCGAAGGCGACAGCTATGAAACGTTTCGATGTTTCTGTATCGATCGACGCGTTAAGTGCCCGGACAATCTGATAAAACCGTAACCTACAAAACCGATGACGATTTCAACGTTTTCGAGTCGGATTATTTTCCAACGTACACAGATTAATAATTTGTGTATTTATAAATGATTTATTCGGACCGTTCTGACGGGTTCGTTCCGATCAAAAACTGAGTTTTATTATTCTTTACTCTGGGACAAGGTTTCCAATAGAATTTTTATTTAATTTATTATCGCTAAAATGTTCACAAATATAGCTCATTTAATTTTTAAATACACAAAGGCAAAATACAATAAAAATGTTCAATGAGCCAGTCAGCCATTACATTAAAGTACATAATAATTTCGAAAAATAAGAACTATATATGCACGATAATGTGTCTTATCGAACGTTATTTCGCGTCGCAATGAAAATTAATGGTATATTCACGTCCGCGAACGTGTTAAACGGATAGATCGGAGTTCCTAGGGAAGTTTGGCGACACCGTTGGATCTAGTTTAGAATTGTTAGAATTTGGAAGATTTTCAGGCACGGAGCGATCGATTACTCCGGACATTGCCAGTGCTGTCCAGCGAGTGAACAATGGACATTAGCTCTGATTAGGACATGCAACTGACACCGTATACGTAATCTGGTCTCTGTATTCCTGGAGGGCACAGAAGGTAGTACGTTCATGGTGATCCAAGGACCTGAATCCATAATGGTATTAGTGCGATGGCGGTGCTCACGGTAGAACGCCCAGGAACCATGCAATCATTGGCACGCGAGAGTGCGCCCTGTTACTGCCGGTGATAAGGACTACAATCGGGGCACCGACCGACCACTCGCTGTTCCGATGGTTTCTACCCTTAAATCGGTTAAACAGTTCCTCCTCGTCGCTCGACGACGAATCTCGTCGGATTCTCTCCCCCGTCGGGAAGCGTTATCGGTCGACGTCTCTCGACGAAAGAACACAGCCCTTCGAACGATCCGCGTTCTTCCCGCGCAGTTGCATCGGAAACGAATTTAGTTGGGCCGACTGGAATTTACTTATCGCGTCAAATTGACAGCACTTAAATGTAATAAGACGACGCAGGGCGAGGATGGCGCAACACGTACGAGAGAAGTTGATGCGATTTAGCTTGGAGGAGCACCACCCCCACCACGGGCCGATCGATTCGATTTTCCGAAGTCAGTTTCCTTTTCCCGCGTTCCGCTTCCGGAGCATCGGCATTATTATTATTAAACCCTTTTTATAGTGCACCGTAAATACGATATACAGTTGCATTCGTACACTATAACGGTGATTCCTAATTTTATCAAATTTTGCTTATTACACTTTCTTTACTTTTATTTAGAAACTAGCTCTTTTTTTGTTCTTTTTTTAATACTAAACGACAAGTAATAGAGAGGTATAAATAATTTAAACTGTATAAAAATCGACAATACGTGAGTGTTTTTCCCATCCTAGTACCGACCGCGCCCAATGGTGCTGCACTTTGGTGACCGAGCGAGAACCAGTGTTTTCAATTTATTCATATATAAACCCTTAAATATTTAAATGCACGAGAAAATGGACATCAATTTCAAAAACATGTCCTTTTTTTATTTATAGCGTACGAATGCGGGTGTAAAAATTTTGTTTCGAGCGACCCTAGCTGCGCGCAGCCTAATATTTTCTCGCGAAAGCTCAACGTCCTTACGATCGACGACTGCTGGTCGCTGGTTTGCAATTTTTCTTGCACCCTCGCTAGCTGCTGGACATATACTGCTGCCATAACTGTTTCATTACGCCGCAGTAACTCGTAATGAATTATTCCTTCGCGATCTCATCACAAGAGCCTTCTATTCGCGAAGGTCCGCGTTGTAGTTTCATCGAGGTCGATTATTTCCGTCGATCTACCGTCTTTTTCGAACGAAATTAACACGGGTGATGTATTTTTCGTCTTCCGTCGTAATGATTTTATCCTAAAATGGGTCGCTTCGGTTCGTAAATAGAATCGTAGTAGCTTTATTCGTTTTCCTTGCCTTGTTTATTTTTTGACAAGTGCTAAATTCACACATTTTGGTTCTTAAAATAGTTTTTTCTCGACACGGCGTTTCATAATATCAGTTAAATGTCTCAAAAATATCTAAAAAATCTCTCAGATTTCAGTTGCAAAGATTGAACTTGCAACGATTAACGGTTACAAAATGTTACCGCAATTTAACGCAAAATTATTTTTGTAATTCACAATTCCATTTAGTATTTGCGATTGTTAATTGTTAACTAGATTAGATTTACACATCTTGGTAAGAAACAAACGTTCAAGGCGAACGATCTAAAGGAGTTTCAAGTTTCAATTAATTATATGCGCGAGAGATAAGTTATCATTCGCTGTAGGTACGATGTTGTCAGGGAGTTAGAGATATTTGGAGCACCGAAATTGTTGTCGGAGTTGGTGGATAACAATAGCAGAGGGTATGAGTCGAGGTTCTCGTACGTGGAGTGTGTCAGTCAGCTGTCATCGTATATAGGCGAGAAACGTCATTGCGAGGAAGTAGCTGGCGAAGGCTGTGTCAGTGGTTCCGAGACGTCGGTTCGCAAGGCGCTATCATTATCATTTTCGTTCTCGTCTTTCGTTTCGATCGTTTCTCAAACGCCGTAGCGCCGATCGAAGATCGTCCACGGACGCTGAGTCGTACAGTTCTTACATTTTGACGTTCAACGCGTACGCCAGCCGGGCAAAGGCTGGTAAATTTCAAGGCGCAGACCCCTGAAACGTACCCAGTACACGTATGAAAACGCAATAAAGAAAAGTGGCGTTCGTGCTCGGGGCGAAACGCGTCGCCGCGTACTCGTTCCCGACAATTTATTTTCGATCAAGGTGGCCGTTGCTGATTAGCGCGACAATGCCAGCTTTGTTCAACGATTAACGACGTTTTATCCAATTCCACCCATTCCGTGTACCCTTCCCGGTTCCGATAATCGTACGTTCGAATCCGGATAAGATTTAAAGAGCCATTCTCTACCCGACTCGCGCGAGACGTACCAAACCCCGTACGTAACGCTTTTCATTAAACTTTAAGCTCCGAACATATACGGGAACGAGAAATCCTGTTGTCGGCTTATCCTAGCCAATTTACGACGACGTACTGCCATTTTGAAACATCGACGAATGTCTTTTTCTTGGCGAGACGCGGGGGTTTCTTTTCTTATTTCGCTTTCTGGCACGGCCGATCGACAGAAACGAGGCGAGACAGAGAGAGAGAGGGAGAGTCTTAGAAGGCAATGACTTCCATTGCTCGAGGAACCAGAGGGGGTGAAACGATGCAGTTTATCGGTAAAGCCAAGAGAGCTTTTCAGATAAGACTAGTTTTTTATGGAATTTGATACTCGAACCAGGGGTCGCAACGGCAGATCACCCCCGGATACTTCGTCGAACCGCCCGGCATTATTATTTTAACCCCGAGATCTCCTCTTTCTTCTCCCAGAAGCGTGGTTAAGATATCGTCGGAGAACACTTCCGGGGCTTTTATTCGCGCGGCAATTATATACGCCTGGTCTGCAGAGGCCTTCGCCGATACTTCGTGGCTCAAAGATATCGTGCGTGCTACTTCTTCTACCCGTTCGATAATAAAACCGCCCGTTAGGGATACCTTTTTCTCCGGAGGAAGTACATACTTTCTGCTCTTTACGCCAGCACGAAAGAACGTTGGAATTCTTTGGAGAGGTTTCCGCCTTCCACCGTTCTTAAGAGTATCACGAAAACCTACTACGGACTCGGTTCATGAGATGTCCTGCATTAAAGATGGTGTTGAGTTGTTTGCTCCACTTTTGGCTCTCGCCTTTTCTTTCCTTCTTCTCCTTACTCGCGAACATTTCTTCTTGTATATCACTGCACACCGAAAATATTTTTCACGCTCGTGACTGCGCATTATTCTCTTCCTTATCCTCGCGAGCTCGCAAGCTTTCTCTTGTTATCGTGCCGCGCTTTTTCTTGCTCTTGTTAAGCGAAATACACGGGAAACGTTGTGTTTTTACGTGTATCGTTTCTCCTTCCAGCGGGTCCCTTGTTTCTGGATAGGATTGCGAGAATTGATTGTTTAAACCAACGTTGAAGAGACGCGGCCTTGCTGTTATGGGGGAAAATAAGCGAGGTAGCGGGAAGGAAGAAAAGAAGAGAGGTTTTTCGTTTTTGCTCATCGGGAAAGCGACCTTAGCTGGCCCTGCCTCAGACGCCGCGACATTTAATGGTCGATCGAGCACTTGTAAGAAAGAGAAAGGTTGAGCGTCTCCCTCTGCTGGCGAATGCGGAAACTCTTGCCACAGAGCGGTGAAATTGAATTAACGGTGGATTTAAATATTTAATTCTATTAAAATTTTAGTTTTTATTTAACAGTTTTTTATTCGTTGTTTGAAATTTCTATCCCTGATAAGAATCGTTGTCCATATCCGGCGTAGAGAGCCACTTTCGTCACACGCCAATCAACGGGAGCAATTCGATTCGCTGCGACAATGAAACGGAGACTTCTAGTCTCAACCACTGTCGTTCAATCATGTTCGTGCGGTACCCATTTGATCGTTCGACGAACCCCTCTCATATCGGCCAAACGAACAGACACTTCTCAGTTCGAAACGCCAAGATTATTTGCAAGCACTCGAACGGTTTGCTTTGGATTCGATTTAATTCGAGCCTTCAACAAGTCGTTGTTGATCTTAGCTTTTCTACCCTGCTGAAATTTTAAGAGCCGTATCTTCGAAATCTTGTAAACCAGTCACACACTCTGTGCACACTTATAGTATCTACATCCACCTTGGTTAACGTTTACAAGGTGCAATCAATACATTATGACCCTAGAATCTAATTCAATATACGGTGTATTGGATTTTAAGGTTCATAGAGCAGCGTTTAATCGATCGTTATTCTCCCCTCGAATGATTTTCGACGATAAAGAATGGCCTTAACTATCATTTTGGTAAACCTCGTTCGTAACCGACACTTCGTTCGAGAAAGATGTTCTTTCAAGGCATTGATCGTGGGATTTTTCGACACCTATCCATCTCGTATTGGCCGAAGAAGGGAAACAGCAACCGGGAGGGGGTCGTTGATTGGCGGTTAGTCGTGGAACAGGTCGGAAACGCTCGGAGCTCGTGCTAAACTCGCAGCCTGGCGCGGCGGTCGTTAGAGACGTGGAAGGATTAAAGGCTCTTCTTTCGAATTTCGCGTCAGTCAGCTGTACGCCGAGATAATCCGCGGCGGTGTGTATTTGCGACGCGCGTATAAAATAAAGATCCGTCGCTGTCGAGCTCTTTTCTCGTTCCCCGCTTAATAACGCTTAATAAACGACGACCGATGTCACGCGAGACGCGCCGACCGGTCGCTCCGGCGCACACTTTCTTTCTCGTTTCCCGACTCTCTTGCTCCCTTGTTCGCCCTTCTTCCACGCTTCCCCACTTTTATACGGCCAATGAAACGGATTAAGTCCTTTGCGCTTGTTTCTATGGCGCGTGCGACGAGGGGGAAACAGCCGAAGAAAGGAGTCGGAAGAGAAACGAGGGTGCAAGTTTCGTGTTCTTTACAACGTTGTCGCGGAAAAGCTCCCGCGACGGTTCGCGATGTTCGCGACTCGCTCGAACGATTCACCACCCCGGATTTACTTTTGACGAACACGTTTAGGGTTATTTAATTAACGATCCCTTATTATTTTATTTATTCTTTAATATAGATACGAAGTAGAGTTCGTGAATACCTACGAAAAAGTATTAAACACTACCGTAGAGCGTTAAACAAATTTATGTAAAATCAAAAACAATCTTACAAGAAAATACAATAGAGGATAGGTCCAGAAAATTTTCGGAGAAATTGAAAAGTTTCAGATCGTTCTAAAAAAATTATTTTTAGTTGTAGGGGTTAATTACAATCATTTTTGGTGAATAGACATACCCCCGAAATCCTACGCACTTTCGAGAAAAAAATTCATTACCGAAAATTTCATGTCTGACCATACCATTGATATGTTTCACTGAAATTTCATGCGTATCTTTAAAACATCATAACTCCTGAACGGATTGGAGGATTTTAATATTTCAAACGGCAAACAACGCGTATTTTGATCAAGAATATGTAGAAATTCCAAAAATATTCAAAAAGTTGCCCCTTAACCCCGTAAAGTGAGAAAAACCCCATAAAAGTGGTCCAATTTTCAAACGACCATAACTTCTACAATAGTGAATGTATTTCAATGTTTTTTTTCTCTGAAGTAGAGCTCATAGGTACCTACAAAAAAGTATTAGACAACTTTTCTGTAGGGCGTCAAATAAATTTATTAAAAATCGAAAACGAATTTTTAAAGAAAATCGACAGGGAGTAGGTGCTTACATTTATCGGTGAAAAAAAAAGTTTCAAATTCTTCTGGAAAAATTATTTTCGATTACAGGGGACAATTACAAGCATTTTTTGGTCGATAGAGATAAAAATTCTTTACTAGGTCTATTCGTGTACTACGTCTGTGATACGAGTAACTGTATATAATTAATTGAATCTAGCCTTGCTCTGCCTTATCAACGCGACGAATTAGATTTCTTTTTTAGCCACAGTTACGATAAGTCCCAGCCAAAATGGTGGAAGTAAAACAGTTTATGGGAGCAAATATCGCGCGGAAATCGATTTTCTCGTTCCCGTAAACCGCATCTCGTAATTACTTTAATTAATTATGATCATACCAGGTACGGTGGAAACGTAATGAAATTGATTCACGCGTAACTGCCTCCTGTAACTTTCGACCTCTGAAGTTGCCGAACGAGAACTTCTTCTTCTGCTTCCGTTCGAGAAACACCGGGCCCCCCGCCATTTACTCGAATAGAATTTACTCGACGATTAATTAACGTCGCGGGAAGGGAACGCAGCCAAATGATACTAAAAACCGATGGCTCTCAAACGCAAACAAGGGCCGAACTTTTGCCAATTACTTTCGGTTTAATTTCCAATTTCGTAATTACTGAAAAATGCAAGCTCCGTTTCCGTTGGTATAACCGACGTCTCTCGAATATGTACTTGAAACAGTCCCGTCGACGTTGCTATGCATCGCGTCGCCGAGTTTTTTTTTTGCACTCGTTCGATGATCGTTAATTCGTAATTCTAGACGAGCCGTGTTTTCCTGCGTTTTCCCCGTGTTTTCCCTATTATCGTTTCTTTATTCCCTGGTACGTTTTTGCCCAATAGCAGTTCGTGTTTTTACTTTGTTCGATTGTTTCCATTATCGGATCGTTGTTTGGGAATTGAACGGCTCATCGATTAATTCTCTGTTCTTTCATGTTGTTCAGGAAAACGTGCAAAAACCCCGAAACCTCGGGCGAAATTTTCGACTGTCAATTAGCCTTCGCAAACTGCGTCTTACTATTTATTATAGTCATCGTTTATTATCCCCGTACCGACAAGACACGTTAAAATTAATTTTAAGTTCGTTCAGCTTATTTACGGACTTCTCAGTCTTGTACAATTTGGTCAGTGTCTTGATGAGAAGGAACACGTCTATTTATTACGAATATTTATTATTTTATTCATTTTTTAAACATACTGTAAAACGAATGATAATTTAAAACATGCAAACAGTGAGAACTAATGCAGGAAATACGTAAATATCATATCTAGCGCCATGTTTTGTATTTCACACTTTGTTATTTCAACCCTCGTGTAATGTTTAAATAATTGTTGAACAGGAGCTGTTCGAGTGAAATTGATCCGAATCGAAAAAATATTTTAATATTTACATAAACTTGATATCCATTCATAATAAGCGATACATTACATATAGAGGGTGTTCGGCCACCCCTGGGAAAAATTTTAATGGGAGATTCTAGAGGGTAAAATAAAATGAAAATCAAGAATATCAATTTCTTGATTGAGGCTTCGTTAAAAAGTTATTAAAAAATTAAATTAAAAAATTTTATATCATTCTGAAAAAATTATATTTGGTTGCGGAGATCAATTACAACCATTTTTGGTGAATACACATACCCCCGAAATCCTAGGCATTTTCGAGAAAAAAATTCAGTACTGGCGGAACTTTAAACGTTAATAACTTCTTAACTAAACCTCCATCAACAAATTGGTATTCTTGATTTTTGTCTTATTTTGCCCTCTAGAATCTTCCATTAAAATTTTTCCCAGAGGTGGCCGGACACCCTGTATAAAACAAGTAGTTACATACAATGTTTTTATATCGTTTGCTTTACTTTTATACTGATAATTTAAACTTAGAGCTTCGCTATTTTAAATTGAGCTACAAAAATCATGAGATCATACAGTCGTGAGAATTTTTTTCCTCAATGAAAACTCGCGTTGGTCAGTGTGTTAAACTATTTAAACCCACCACGATAAACTATGAATTTCAACACGAATTAGTGTTCATTTCGAGAAGCTCGCACGGTTGCGTTGTAGCGTGGCGGGGTGTGTATTCCCCGTTAAATTTATTTTCCGCGGCGACGTTTCTGTGAAGATATTCGACAACAAACGCAAAGTACCGGGTGTTCCGTGTACGAGCAAACCGCAAGCCGTCGGTACGGCCAATTATACGAGGTCCTAATAATTTAACCACGTGTCGTTGCCCTGGCCAGATTCGGCCGTGATAACGCTGTAACGTTCACCCTCTTCCATGCAACCAGCTCGCCCCGGTGGGCGCTCAGAGAGGGTGTCGTCCGGTTGCCGAGGGCCGCCGATCCCAACGGACATTTTATGCTAACATTATGGCTTACTAATAATAACTTGCCGTCGCGTTTTAGGAATGCTAATAATTGTATACGCGTCGCTCGGTCTGCACGGAACTAAACGAACGGCGAACATCTTTTCGTACGTGGATCGGTTACGCGCGAGTTTAATTCCATCGGAACACGGTCGTCGATAATAGAAATCGATGCTTTTTTCCCCCCGTTGAGAACGTATGTTCCGCCTCGAGCTACGATGCTTTTCAACCGAGTGGTAAATTTAGTGGCTCTCGAGCGTTCGTCGGGTCGTCGTTTATCCTCTCGCTTTGTTTCGTTTCTTCCGTCGATCCGAGCGCGCGTTGATTTTTATACGATCGTCGGGGGAAAAAGCAGCCAGAGAACCTTGCCCCCCTCCCCCGCCGTACGCGCGATCGGGGCAACAAGTTTATTCTCGACGCGACTCGAGCGACAGGATGCCGTTTATATACCCCTTTTCAAAACGCAACGCGGGATTAATCAATTTGGCTCGAGCGACGAACAGTAGACCCTGCGAATACTCTGCCGACATTGCCAAGCTTACCGATAGTCCTTCAATAAGCGTCTATTCGATTAATCGGTGCCTCTATTGGTCGATAATACAGCATTGGGGAGATTAAAGCGGTCCTCGGAATCGATGATATTCTCCGTAATATGCGAACATAGTGGCCCTCTTTTAGTTGTCTCGTTCTCCACGCGATAACATGTATCGCGACTCGCCAATTTCGGCTCGTAACTGCGTTCATTTCGTGTTTTGTTCCCACTAGCATCGAAAGATTTTTTCGAATATTTACGTACGAACGGGCCAGATTCTGTGAAAATTGCATTTTGTTTCTTCGTCTTCCTCTAATATCTGCATCGAGGACCTAACGCAGACCGCGGCTGGTCGCTTTGAAGTGAATTCGTTCGATACTACAGAAATTTTCACGCGATAACCTAATGAATGTAACGTCTGATACAAATCGATAACGCGATATCGTTGGTGGAGTCATCCCCACCAATTCCTGGAATTGGAACTGCATCGACGAGGTGAACGTTGCAATCCTGGTTATTAAATGCTCATACATGAGACTATACTTGTTTGAAAACGTGAAAAACGAAATTTAAAAATAAAGCCAGATGTTGAACTCGTTAGAAATATACACAACGCTCGAACTTTCGTAGAAATCAGGCTTTAGTTTTCGTTTGTACGCGTTCGATGACGTTGCACCCTCTCGAGTATGTCTCACACCGGGGCGGCGAGAATGATTCATGCAAACGCACGCAACAACTATGGCAACGGATACGTGTGCGTTCTTTTCCCTTAGTTTACAGGTTGACAACGCACGCGGTAACTATTTTACGGGTATCCTAAGTGGAATATTGTGGAAATCCGCGAGCGTACATTTCCATACGCCATCTGGCAGCCCTCTCCTCTTAGATTCTCTTACTCTTTGCTCGAACGAACGCACCTAGCTGATGTGTTCGGTAAGGTCCTGGCGCGGCTTTATATTTTGTTCCCTTCACGCGTGATGTCATCGTTGAAATACGTGAGACGCGTTAGAAACGGCAGTACAACGCGCGAAACCGTGGAAACCGTGACATGAACGACCGTAACGAGAACTACCCTAGTAAGCCACCGGGAGGATCTTTCAAAAAGTAAACGCCCAAGGCAAGATACAGTCGGCCACGACAGTCTTCGTTACATCCCCCAAAATGGTCATTTTTAAAAAAATAACTACCAATTTCGTACGATATTATATTTATTTCTAGCCTAGAGTGCCACTCTGTTTGTCTTTCTCAATTTATTTATGTTTCACGAATGTTCACAATTTTTTTCATGTGAAAATAATCAAATCTGACTGAATTGTATTGTGCGTATGCAGAAGTTTTAGTCCGTTTTTCAAGCTTCGAAATGTAATTATTCTCAAAAAAATACAATTTCTCTCTTTTTTGTATATTTGTAAATAAAACGATGACATTAAGTTGCAATACGTATACTACGTATATGAGTAAAAAAGAATTTTAAAAAATATTCTATTTTGGAAGAATGCATTTTGGAATTATCTCGCGATGACAATCAAGATGGCGGACCAAGTCGAGGGAGCTTTGATCTCGGGGTCGGTCGCGATGGCAGATAATCCGCGACGTTCGAAGTTCGGACGAGGGCTCGTGGAGAGAAAAGATGGATCGCATCTTTACCCTAGCGGGAGATCAATCGGAAAGAACGTGCTCGAGGCACAACGCGTTTGGCTCGTGGAGCAGAGTTGATGAACGGAGGCTAAGGGCGGGAAAACTCGAGGAAATGGATGGGTTTTAATATCGTCGTAGTTGGGCAGAAAATCGCAGACTCGCTAAGCCTAACAGATTGTGGGTTCGAGACTCGGCCGAGTAAATCATGGCATACCGTGGCCACCACCGGTTCGTACTTTAAGGCATCCTAGGACGCAGCTGCCACGATACCCTGTCGGATCATCCCGGGGGATTAGCGATACTTCAATAAACTCCCGGGTACCTTCGCCGCCATCGCCGACCAGTCTGCCGCTACGTGTGCGTGAGAAACAGAGGAAGGAGGGAGAAAATGCTTCTCTGTCTCTCCGACGAAGCCGTTCGATCCAACTTTGCGTACGCGAGTTCTCTCCTAGACTTGTCAGAGCTAAACACGGCTATCGATCGTGGCATTGTTCCAATGCCGATTTAACGGAATCGCGTTCTTTCGCGGAACGATCGCCTCACCCCGCTCGTTTGCCACGCTACGAATCCTTCGAATATGTTCGACGTAAGTTCCCCGCGCGATCCGGAAGTCGACGTTACATTACCGTCCACGGATCGGGAAGAACATCGGAAGACGGGAAATCGAATGCCGTGTCAAGTGCATTTCGCCGTGCATTTTATAAACGAAACTAATAACCGCGTGACGGTATTGACAAAGAAGAACGAGAAACTTCCCTGGAAAGACGGCGAATCGTTTCTGGGAAGCTACCGATCGCTTTAGTTCTACGAACTAAATTCGAACGAGGAAAAATTATTTGGCGTATGCAGTGTCGTTTGAAAAGTTGCGATAGTGTGTTCTTTTTGCATATCTTGCATTAGTAAAGTATCGGTTTGGTGGTAAATTTAAACTTCGTTTAAAATATGTTCGGGAAAGTTTTTACGTGTATCGATTCCTTGATAAATACTAGCTTCTTTCAGGACACTCGTATACTGTCCCGCGTTAACGTTCGCTGTTCTACTTTTATCTTTCGCAGCGCTTTTAAATTTAGCTTGTTCGGTTAAAATATGACATTTTTTTTCCACATCCATCGTGCTAGAAAGCGAAAGTTCCTCCTCGTAAATTATAAACGGCGACGCTTCGATATCGTTTAATTTCTTTACGGACAATCTGTACATCCACAGTCGAATTTATAGAGCAGTTATCGCCGGATCTCTTCGAGCACTTTATCTTCCATTTGCTCGTCTTGCGCGACATTATCCGGTTTTGCCATCGTGCGAAATCTGCTTGGATTTAACATGACTGACGGAGAGGATCAACCAAATTAACGTACACCGCAGATTAAATCCTCCTAGAATTTGAGAGATCCGCCGGCTAGCAAAACGGCGTTCTACGTGCAAATGATAAGTTGATTCCCCGCAAATGGGACGTTTCGGGGTTGACACGGGTAAAAACGGATTATACGATCGCTATTTCGAGAAGGCAGAGCCGAGGCAGAAAAGAATTCAGTGCCCGGCAGAAGTGTCGCGCGAACGTCGGGTATCGATCTTTTTCCATACATATATACGTTGGATACCAACGTTCCACGTAACGGCTCCCTTTTTAACGAAGCCAAATTAGGATCCTGGGAATTTGGAAACAGAGAGCAGATACTTGCTCAAAGCCAGGTAGATGTTTGACCTGCAGGCAGGCAGGCACGATCAACAGAACCCGCAGTTTACATAGGTGTGTAACATTAGCCGACTCTGAGTAAATATGCATGCTTGCAGCACACCTGATTGAGTTACTCTATAGAGTCTAGGCGCTCGCGTGACGAGTACTATGAACGAAACTGCCACGAGTAAAAACGATGGCGGAAAGGTTTCGCGTTGGTTTGCATTTATCGATCCCAAGTGTCGATATCATACGTCGATATTTTCCCGAGGAAACGAACCGATTGCGCACCATTTGCATCGAAATTTTCGTTTACCCGCGAAAAATACGAAAATATCTTCCGGAATCTTTTCCCCTTTTAACGCCTTAATATTATCGATCACGAAATCGTGAGTTTTCCCCCATCAGTAACAGTCTATGAATATTATATAGTCCTGTTTCTAATTTATAAAATATTTTGTTTCCAAGTATCGAGATATTTATATTCATATCAAATTCCATTGACCGAGGCAAGATATCGATTCTTAATGTTCGTTCGCCTTCTTCGTGGTGGAAAAACCGGTGCTGTAAAATTGATCACAGGTCGGTGAAGCAAACAAGGCGAAGAGATAAATTTTTACGGGAAATATTGATACAGATAAGGCATTCTGAGATAAAGATATCGCCTCGCGCGAAAGTAAATTTAATATTTCCGCCTCGAATGGACAGCATTATGTACGGGGAGAATGTGATACACGAATAGAAATACACGAATACAATTTACTTCGGAGTATGAAATATGATGGTGGGTCGGTCACAGCATGGAGGCGTACGGAAGCGAGCAAAATTGAAGTCCTTGTCCTCCTTGATGGAATTTACGATGGATATAAATATTTAAACGTTTTGAAAATCTTAAAGAACGTGTCAACGAACTTGGATGATTTTTATTTTCAACGAGATAACCAAAAATATACCGTTTGAATTGTTAAAATGTTACTTCTTGCGCAACTTGAAAATAAAAAGCTCTTGTTAGAAAGACCGTAGAGTATAATCTAAAGTAAAGTTGATCATCTTTAGCTGGTAACGGGGAAAAATCCCCGGGCGTTGAAGGGTTTAAGCTAGGCGTTCATTGAGCGCAGGATGACGCTGCATTTTGTAAACAATTGCATGTGGTACATTGTCGCGCGACGCAGTAAGTCACGCGTCAATGTACGCTGTAAAACTGTTTTATGTCGTTCGCAAAATCCTGTGTTACGGTCTCGCTCTCTGTTGAAAATTTTTAACGATGTTCCTCGAACGCAACGCTGTTGTTATACAAGAGCATCTTCTGGTTTGAAACGTTAAAAACAGACGTTATTCACGAATTCTTTTTTTTTGATTTTGCACATTCATTTATTTCAAAAAATATTTATTAAAGAAATATGTGATCGCTTTTGTTCAAGTTCGAGTATCTGGACGGGAATGTATAGCACGATTTACGAAAGAAAAGTCCTGATAAGAGTGTGGCTCTAAGCGAAACCTACAGAAAATACCCATTCAGTTTTAATTTACTAAATATCAACTTTTTCCCTAAAAATTGCTGTATAGTTCTATAAATTTTACTTTAATGGGACAATAATATACATTATGCGTAAATGTCAACGCAGAAGAAATGTTGGGTTTATATATGCGTGATCCTCAATCGTGGACCACTACAGTCAATCTGTTAGTAGGCAATTACTAAATCAGTTGTACACAGACTCCGCCATAGGTCGAACCAACCGTCGATTATGTTTACATTGTCGCTGTAAGTCGTCCCCTGGGCAGTGCTCGAGTATAGCACTCTCTAGCTCCTCACTATACCCCGCAGGATTTTCCTCTTAGGAGCATAATAATACATGTACTTGTTTATCCTGCGACTTTTGTCAGCAATCTTTACCTCGCGGTGTACGGTGATGGTTCATAAAATGAGCTCCATACGTTATTCGTAAATTAAACACGTTTCTATCCCTCCCAACTTCAAACAGTGGCGTTTAAAAACTACAGGTTAGTAACTCTAGAAAAATGAACGTGCCTATTCCGATGTTCATTTTACGAATCATTACTGTATCGAGTCGTTTTCATGCTTCTGGCGCGTTTCGATTCGAAGCAGCAGTTGAATTGTTACGTACGGTTGGTAAACACAAGGTCGTTATCAACACTGAGAGCCAAGTCTCGTTAACCATTCCTAACAGGCGAATACGAAGCATCCTAGCATTGGATTTGATGCCTTGTTCGAGAATCTCTATTACTTACGTGACGTCTGGAGACATTTGCTAACCCGTGCGATACACAGTCGGATAACACGCGAACGAGAGGTGCGCTCGAAGGGCAGACGGAAAGACGTCAGAGGCAGCGCTACCAAATGTTTCACAATGTACACAGTCCTTATGTATGTACCAATCTAGCACGCATATACGCGCCGAGTTCCTTCTACCGTTTGCATCTTCCACTGTTACATTATTCACGTTTCGACGTTTCTCATTATCGTCGTACTATTTTCCCGTGTGGCTCGCTCATTCTGACCCTATTCACCGACACTCGCGAATCGTGCCGTCCCTAAAGAAAGAAACAACAGAGGGCTCCTATTGCCACAAAGAAGGAAATTAACGCGAATGAGATCCGCGTCCGATCGCTTTAAAGTGAATTCGTTCGATTCTACAGAAATTTTAAGGCTAAGGACCCTACCGAAATAAGCGAACGAGGGATCACAGTAAAAATAAACTGTAACCTGGTTTTGTACGATTGAACTTTTGATCCACATTTCGAAATCGTATCAAATCTGATGTCCTCTTTCGTTTTGTTATATGTTCGTGATACGTGCATGTTGGGTCCCCCAACACTGGTAGAAACGGAGTTTAGAAGATCAGGATAGAAGTGATTCGGTGGTTGCTTGTTGGAGAGGCGACCGGTCGTTAATCCTCGTGTCTCGAGTTCAAATCCCATCATATGTTCCCTTCTTCTTCCTGAATTCTTACATTTGTACAGGATTTTAAAAAAAGGTTTCAAGACTTTAGGGATTTATAGTTCTTTATAAACATTCTTAATCAATATAGGTCCTAAAATCAAGTCTATCGACGTAAAGCACAAAAGTTAGTTTTCGTATTTATTAGAGATGTTTGTTTCTTTTTTATTTCAATTGAAAATTTACATATATTTTCATTTATTCCTTTTGTACCTCGTTCTGTTCGCTGCTGTAAACCCACTACATTATTTATAGTTGATCGATGGACTGAAGTCTTTTGTAATACTAGAGTGAAGTACCGCACTCTTCATTCATTTTTATCATCTATTTATTTGCAAGTCTCATAAAATATGTTCATGCCCTAGTATTTTGTACGTTATATCTAACTGTTGCCAAAATGGACCGTTTTATAAACATATGCAGATTTCTCGAAATCTGAGGGTGATCGCAATCTGATGAAAAAGCTATATAACATATTACGAGTGGAAGATTGCAGCCCATTTGCTCATATTATTTACTATGTAATTAATAATTGTATTACGCAGCTACGATTATTAACTACATACTAAATGATATTGATTGCCCAGGTCTCACCACGAGGAGGTTGACTGCATAGAGACCCGCCCTAATTGAATCCCAACCGCCCTTCATTTACAGAAATTTTTGTGAAAAAAACTCTCCAGAACAATCTACCTGAGTGAGAATGATAATTTTTGGAATTAAAAGAGTATTTATTTTACTCAACAAATGAGTGTAAATTAACTAATTGTAGAAGGTGATTTTTTTCATACCAGGCTTCCTTTGATAGAAAGTTGATTTTGCAAATGTGTGGAGTATGCATGCATTTGATTACAAATTGGTAAACGTATCTGCGCCTCGTTTAATGCTACTTGTGTTAATTTCGGTAAATATTGACGGCAGTATGATACTATTTATTTTTCATTGATTCAAGCCCTTTTAACTACGAGTATATGTTGAATTATCGTAATTGAGAGTTTATTGATACGTAACTACTCGTTTACCGTTTTAAAATTATTACGTATTAAATGGAAATAAAATTCACACGTTTGGATAAAGCAATTTATTTTTAGATACGACTTTTCTGCGTTTCGTGAACTATCACACTGGAAAATATTCGTCGTTAAAGGGATGATTGCGTCGAAAATTGACGAGTTTGGTAAAAATTGCGTTGATAGTGGAGATACGAGCGATGCATTTCGCCCAGGCGAACGCGATCGTGGGGGTTGCACGCGCCTAAGCTGGGGCAGTTTATTAGACGCCCCGCTACGACCTTTATTAGTCTTCTCTATCTCCTTCATAAACGGAGTTACGCGTGTACCGATATATGAATTTTCACGGCAACGTTCACGTACATGCACGAGCGAACCGAAGCTTGCTGCGTGCATGAAACTTCAGACACATCCAGATCGTGTTTATTCCTCGTGGCAGAAGTTTGCATCCGCAACAAGAATCATTATGGGTTCGTTATTAACCCGTGTACACGATGGAGCCAAGATGTCTGTGTCGCGAGATACGAAATTGACGCTGTGAATTTCGGGGAATTTATCGTTAACTTTCTTATTCGAGAAACGTGTTTGCGGAGAGGGGTTGGAACTAATAAAAGGGCGGTGTCTGGGTTCCAGCGGGATTAAACTTGACGATAATTTTATTCGTATAGGGGTTTTTGCACATACTGAACACTGGAAAATTTATTCAAAGTTAAATATCTTCAATTAGGATATTTAATTAAGAATTTTTCCTTTTTCTTTTGGTCTACTCCTGAAAAAGGTTTCCACCACTGATCTGCACTTTTATCGAAAAGTGTCCACAGACTTACAAATTTAAGTATTGTAACACTCGCGTTAACCACCTTGTGGCTCGAGGCGCGGTTTGGAATTTGATTCAGTTCGATGGGAAACTGCGAAAGTCGAGCCTAGAATTTCGTTCGCAGGCTCTATGGGCGCATAGGGAATTGGTAAAGACGAGTTCATCGCTAAGTCATGATGCTTTTATCCGGCATCCCCGTCGCCTCCGCGTTCTCGGGGTTATTCTGTATCTTTGTGCTTTCTTCGCGCGTTCACAGAGCCCCGTGCTCTCTCGTTGTCTGATAACAAGGATGCGGAAGAGGCGTAGAGGAGGCCTTCGTCGTGTTTGCAGTCCTCCGAGGCAGATTCTTCTTTTCCCGCTACTCCCTCGCGTTCTCCTTCTCCGTCCGCATATATCGAGTTCCATCGTACGTGCCGCGTCGCAGGTACATTTACGTTCGATGTGTTTATATCTGTTTCTCACGGGATGAAGGCGCGAGTTGAAAAGAGACCTCTATTCTTGGAATCAGGTCAGCCGGGGTCTCGAGATGATCGAATTTTGCTGTCCGTCGGTCCGCGCTCAGCCCAATTCTTCTAATAACTTTGGGGGTTCGAAATAGATCCGGAGGATTCGTTTCGACGACCAGAAAATCCGTAATTCGTGTTTCGCGAGCAGCCCGAAAAATTCCGTGGTTTATGCGGGCCACGAAGTTTTTACGTCGCGTAAAATCGCTGTTGGGGACCGCCGGAGGGAAGAAAATCGGAGCGACCGGGCAGGAAGTAGCATTTAAAAAATTTACCCCGTCTAACGTTTCGGACGTATTTTCTTTTCAAGGGGAAAACTGAGCGGCGTCCGGTCATTAATTTCGCGTAGAAATCTCTGTGGGCGGATATTGCGTTCCCTTATTCGCCCTTCCGAGTCGAAGAGAAAAATTCTTCATCGGGCGGCGGTGCCTTCGGAACGAGCATCCTTCGAAATGGAACGACTCGATAGTCCGGTTAGATTATTCGTTCGAGAGCGAGGAGCAAGCCAGGACGCCAGAACGAAATCCTGCGGGAGCGTAGCTTGGATAATGGCTCCGCGGTAGTTTGGAGGGAAGCGATGGAAGCTGCGGAAGTATGTTTTTCTTTTATTTCCGTAACGGCGCGGTGACAGTGCAGCGCCAAAATAGCCGCCTCCGGCAATCGCACGATAAACAGTAGTCCATTCTCTCCCTTCCCTTATCTTTCTCTTTCTCGTTTTCCATCTTTCTTGCCCATTTTGCCCGCTCGCAAACAGGAAATCGAAGGGAGCTGCAGCTTCCTTCCTGAAGCTGCAGGCAAGCTCGAACAAAAACGCGCGCATTTGTTGCTCCGTCCTACATCGTGCGTACACATACGTTCAGAACACGTTCCATGCTCGTACGATGAATATTCGATCGTAGCTCTGCTACTTCGGAATTCCCCGGAATGTTCTGTGCGTGTAATTGTTTTCCAAACAGTGGTGTTGCAGTATTCCCCGGCTTATTGAAACCTTCTCTCCCCGAGTTGTTGCAACGCCCGCTGTTCTATTGTATTATTACGCGCGAGGCATATTGTAAAACCGAGAAACTGTATACAATAAACATTTGCCGATAGTTAGAGATTTTTGTTTTCCATGACGTTGGCATTAAAATAGTACCAACAAACGGATGAGGTTCTCACGATAAAAATGAGTCCAAACACGACCATATTCGGACAAAGTAAAAAAAAATACAAATTTTCTTTCGTTTTCTTAAATTTTGACCCTCTTTTGCTCGTTAACTATGCAGAATAGAAAGAAATGGTTCAAGCAAATGTTATTCAGTTAATGCGACAAAATTTATAAAACCAACGATTACTCGTCAACAATAAAGACTCTAACCCGAATATATGACGAAAATTATCTCCAATTTTCTTGTCTTGCTGGATGTAAGTCGCTATATAAGCTTTGTTATGACAGTTATATCAACCGAACAAAGGAGCTAATTAATAAGAATGTCAAGCCTTTGTGGTCTTTTGTTAGCAGTACATGCTCTGATTCCAGCTTCCGTGAATTATAAAGACATCACGGTTTGCACCGGTTTAGAAATCGCCTGCGTTTAGATAACGACACGATTCTTATTAAATATGTTTACGATCCAGTTGACATCAGCATCGTTAGTATAAGTGAAATTCTTCTGGAAATTAACTCTCTGGATGGGAATAAGGGACCAGGCGACGATAATATCTCCCCTTTGTTCTTCGAGAAGCGCAATTATGTTTTATCGCGTTCTCGTTGTCTTACTTTTAAGAAATCTTTAAGCACTGGCAACTTTTCCCGCCGTTGGAGGTCAAGCGTAATTACGCTTATATTCAAGTCAGGTGAATTCAACTGAAGTTATATAGACCTATCTCATTACTAAACGTTTTATTCCAGTTATTCGAGAAAATTGTCACTTTAAAACTAACACCTCCCGACGTCAAAGTTATTCGCGACGAGCAATATGATTTTATTCATAATATTTGCAATAATTTTACTCGTTATTCTTTAGTTGCTGATTTTAAACAGTTGGCTAGTTGAAATAAAATAGTAAGAATTACTTCAAATTTCGTTAAATTATTGCATTAATAAAAGCATCGGTATATGAAACGCGTATAAAATGTATCTTGGGTATGTTAGAACGCGAGATATAATTTTTACCGTTTCTATTTTTCTTTTATTTGTTACGTACGTGTTTTATCTTCTCGTCCAAGAAATTAATTAACAGAAAAACTGCTGACACTGCAGCGGATTCGCGCGCTGTCGCCGTGTTTCTTCTTAAATTCATTCGTACTTTAAACTAATTTATTTATGTTGATCATTCATGTTGTCAAATATAATACCGTGTATAAATTCTCGCGTTTTCCTATTCCGAAGCTAGCCAACTTCCTTTCGTTACAATTAATCCTATCGTTAAAAAGATTTATTCATTTGTGAGAACTCGAGTTTTCTGGGGAAATGACTATAATTCTGTTCGATTTGTGACCATTATTCTTCGCCTTTATTGAAATATAATACCCGTTGTTTGTCGATAACTTAAACATTTTTAATTTAATTTTTGAACATCAACAAACGCTATGTCGTGAGATTTTTCCACGGTATAACTATTATTTTTTTTTTTTAATTGTATTTGCGATATTATTTGACTCTTCGGCCAGCTTCTCTAACCATTATTAAATGTATTCTCAGTCAGGCTAAAAAAGTCTTCGGATTTCTAGGTCGGTCTGCAGCTGACTTTAAAACTCCCTTTGCTCTTAGGACGCTTGTATTTTGTTCTGGTACTGCCACGCCTTGAATATGGATCAGTGGTTTGATTCACCGCGTTATTTGGAACAGAAACAGCTCCTAGAGAGAATACAGCACAGATTTTTGCATTATGTGGCGTGTAAACGAGGCCAGGCATATAACAACTACGATTATGAATCGATTTTACGGTTTCTAAAGATGTCCACACTTGGTGACACGTTTGTGCGAACTTGGACGAATGATGTCGGAGATTCGATACTGTTTAGTAATAGGAAATGTTGCAGAAGATCCTATAGGGATTCTTTGTATTAACAAAAAGAATCATTGGTTGAAATAATCAAGTATTTAAACGGACAGAGTTCGCGAGACACACTGTAAATCCAATAATTACCTTGCAATTGGCGATGCTAATATTTGCAACTGCTTATATTTATCGCGTCCCCGGGTGACGTTCTCATAAAATAAATATATAAAAGCTAGCTCTCCTCGTACGCTCACGACTTTGCTCGAGATCGATTCGATTAGGCGCTTCGTCGACTATCAAACTCCATAAGCAGATCTTGGGAGAATCTCGTCCATTACCAACGGTAGTTGTAATTATTTCGGTAGGGTAAAGTGGAATCTTTTGACGAGGCGGGATCGAGCGAAGGAGTTATCGTTTAATTTTAACCGAAGAAAACGTTGCGGGGAGTTAGGGACGGAGAAGAGGCTTCGAGTGGCTTTCGTACACTTAAATTTTCGAGGTGGTAAGACTTTATGGCAACAGGCATCATAAAATGGATACAAAGAGGCTATATTGCCTCGGTTATGAGACCGTGGAAGCCAGCGCGGAGACGTGAATCTGCATATGGAACGCGCATTAAGTAGTTTCTTCAGCGTTTAATTTAATACCGTGGCCACAATGGACGAGACTGCGAAACGACGAAACGCTCAACGCTTCCCTTGTACGAACGGAGCTTTACACCTCCCGCAGTTTCAGCATCTATTCCTATACGCTCGACGATCCTCCGTGAACGTCGTGAACCGGGTACGATCCTCGCGATGACCCGATAGCACCCGAGATTCTGGTTATTCCGAAACGACGTTGATTCCCACACGTTAATGCGTCGCGATCCTAACGGCCGCCCCTATCACGGAGTTTATCGTTTACACCGTTTCGTTTCCGTCGTTTCCCCATCGATTCCCACGTTCGAAATTTCTTCAAACACGTGCTTTCGGCCTTCAAATTACGCGCAGAAAAATATCGATAACCTCGTAAACTTTGAAAAAAATATTTTCTGCAATATAATGGTTCTTTTAAACCATTTAAATTTTAAAAAGCGAGAAAGTGAATTTAACTTTGAATATATAGTTTTTGAAAGAAGACCAAAACTTTCGCGTCCGCCTAATATAAAATGTCTCCGCTACGGGTCCTCCTTATCGCGCCCGGTGTCTCGCGAACGCGATCGAAGGAGCTCCATTATTTTTATCTCTCGTTTAAGTGCCTCCTGTACATGTAATCGCTACATTCGTCCGTTTTACGTACGTTTCCCGACGTTTCTCGGATTGCCGCTCCACCTTTTATTCGACGTTACGCTTCTTGGCGCGCGTCGGCCAAAGGGAAAAAGTCGACGAATTCGAATCGATCGAGCCCGGATTCCCCCTCCCCGTCCGGCTGCATCCGGTTCGAGAGGCTTCTCTCGATCGTAGGCATTAGCTTTTCAATTTTATCGAAGCTTTCCTGCGACGCGGGAAAGTCGCCGGGCTCCGAGCGGCGTCCGTACGAGGAGAAACGATGTTCCGTGTGTATATAAGGGCGGAGAAAAAGCTTGGCGAGGATAGACACGCGTAACGGGGACGACGGCGGGGTTGGTTGCTCGGCCGTCGAAACAAGGGACCGTCTTGCGCAAACGATTGCCAGGCGAGAGAAAACCGTCGACGTATCCAACGTGTGCCGCCGACTCGAAGACAGCTACGAAACAGAGAGAGAGAGAGAGAAAGAGGGGGGCGTAGGGGGTGGAAACGCGAACGCGAAGGAGAAAAAGAAGACGCAGCTGGCTGGCAGACAGAGGGTAGCAGAGAGCAGGGTAGCTAGCTTCATTTCTTCGTAACTCGGCGCGACAGTCGAGAGAAAAATTGGTTCCACCCTCCGGGGTTAGGTCAGGAAGGTGCGAAGGATTCGCGCGAGGGGCCGCTGTCTGAGATACGAAGGGTTGGGTACACCCTCTAATATCTTATGATTTAGTGTTGGATGCAACGACGCAGCTTAAACACCGGGCGTTATACGCCGCTACACAGCCGATACCGCTTCGCGAAATTAAACTTTCGCGAGCGGTTCTTCGACTCGTTCCTACGCCCGTATTTTTCCGCCCTTCCGTAACTTCCTGCCGTTGGAGGGGGTGTATTCTTTCGCTACGCGATAATCTTCGCGTTCCGAAACGCCGCTACCTGCTCGGGCTCCGTTCAATTATTTCGAGGAATTCCGGTTGCAAACGCTGAAAGATGCCCCCGTAGCTTGTCGCAGTGTCTTTGTAAATTGCGCCGGGCGTGTGTTTCGTTAAAAAATTTGCGAGCCCGGGCGTTAACTAAGCGAGCCGGAATAAGCTGGCGGCGTTGGTTCCCTTGGCCCTGCACGGGGTGGACGAGTCGGGGGAAAAAAAAGAACAGGCGGGGCCGTTTGTCAGTTGGCGCGCGTCCATTAGGGGTGAAAAATCGAGTAACGGCTCGCTCATAAACAAACAAAATTATACGAGGTTCCTCGACTCGTCCCGTGTCCACTGTCACCGTACGTGTATTTTGCCCTTTTGTTTCCGTTCCACGAAACCGTTCACCTGTTCCCTGCGACGTCTTTTATAGAAGCAACTATGATCGAGAGTATCGATCAACATCCTTTGAATAATACGGGTAAAATAAATTTGTATAGATGGCCGTCCTCCGGTCCTCGACTTTGAATCGTTTCTTTGTGCGCGGAGACCCTTGGAAACGTTTCTTGTCGATATTCCAAAGGACTAATTGGAAGTGAAATAGCGTTAATAACGACTGTGAGTCGGGACAACGAGCAGCGAGAAGCTCGAACCCTCTTGGAAAGTTTCCCCGTGGGTCGCGAACCGTTTCGTCGATGGAAAATTAATGCATGCCGCGATTCTCAACGACGTTAAAGAGATTTTATCTACGACCGTGCGTAAATAGTTGCACCACTCTGCTAATTACCGTTGTATTCCACGCAATCAAACCCTTTCGCGGGGTTCTGCTCGATTCGTGTCGAGGTTGAAACGAACAATGAAATTTTACAAAATATATAAAATTTTTCCTAATAAAATACGCAATTTTTATTTAGACAATTTGTTCCTTGATTGAATTGTTCTCGAGGTATGGCTTATAGGGGATGAAAAAAGTACCTGTCAAAATTTCTTTTTAATCCATCCAATATGTAAATTTCATAAAAGCAGATGTTTAGGATTCTTAGCTATTTTTCTTTAAAAAATGTTTCTACAGCGAGGATTACATTCGAAGGCCATTTGACTGTAAAGAAACTCAAGACTAACTTTTTTTTCCTTTCGCGAGATAAGTTTTCCGAAAGACGGTGACCCGGCGTCGTTCCTGCCACGCTGTTGCATGATTTACCTGGATACATCATGTTGCAGGGTAGACGGGAACGTTGCAATATTCAGAAAACCGTCCCGTCGAGGTGAATTTTCTGGTGATTGGCTTGATCAATGCTCCCATCTTAGGACTACCTGGAAAGATTGTGGCATCAGGGGCCATAGTTTTCTTTAAGGAAATTTTCTGCGCGAGCCGGTAGAACACCTCTAGATTCCCGACGAGTCAAGACCTTCTCGTCTCTTGGCATATTAAGAGCAACTAGCTCTTCGGGATTATAATCTAGAAGCAACGAGCTTCTAAGAGTTACGCGGGCAATAACTTTATACTCTATTAGGACCGTACGTTAAATAAAGTTTGTTTTCTCGCAAGTTGGGACATAGAATGGCTGTGCAACATGCACGATCAAGCGCCTGGTGTAGACTACCAACAGACAGTTAATAAACAATCTATTGCATTATATACACACAAACTTACGAACCGAATCAACATTAAATTTTACGAGGCATTATGCGAATAGTCGATGGGGTTATACAGAGCTAGCTTATAATTGTTCCACTTGAATTATTTATATCTTAAAAAGTGTCGAGTATATAGACCTAATAATTTACGTACACCAAAACTCTACTATCATCCTGCAAAATTACATTGAAATCGAAGTCGAACAGTTCGTGTAAGCACCGAAAGACATATTTTTTTTCTGATGAAACGAAGATTGTATCATGTCCTTTTTGCACAATAATTGTAGCTACGCTAATAAATTAAATGTAAGAGGTCCAAGGTGAGAATTTGCGGTAGTTTGGACAAACCGCTTGCGTTTCTTGTTTTGATGTACCATTTCCGGGTTGAATCGTACGATAAATAGGTTCTGGTGATTCTTGAGATTACTCCGGACGAGTACATAGAAAGTTCAAGACGAAAAGCCCTTCGCTGTTGCCTTAGTAGTTGGACGGGTTCGATTCGAAAGTGGCAATTTGCGCATCCTATGGGAAGTTTCTTCTCTGGCGGACTTTGCGGTTACGGTAAGGCACGGGGCGTAGTCGGAGTACGCTAAATCGGGATAGACGCTTCTAGAGATTAGCATGTTTAGATACCACTCCACGGCCGGTGCCTCATGCGCGCGAATTAATGCCAGTGCCACGATCCATTTCGATATCCATATACTGTGTACGTATCGGGGGAGGACGGAAAGAGGGAACACGTCGGTCGAGCAACGATTCCGCAAGAACACACCGACGAGACTTTATGGAAATTACGGTTCGTCGTCGTCGTAGGGGCGCGACGATGAATTTTCTTCCCCTCTCCCCATCCGGCGGGAAATAAATCAAACGATAATTAAATGACGCGTTAAAATCTCGTGTAACCGAAAGGGAACGCTTGTTTTATCGTGTACGTTTCATTTTGATTTTCTCGTTCGATCGATCAGTTTCCAGGGAAATTTATGGCGCGGTAAACGCAAACGAGAATAGATGAGGCCGCAAAGCCAGCGTTTCAGTTTTCATCTGTGGGAAACGCGTCGCTCTATAGTTAGCTGTATTACTGGGGGATATGCCGGGAACGACGGAATATAAACGAACGTACGGCGGGAAAATAATAAAAAGAGAGGGGAGACGAGGGCCAAGAGCCGATTGACAAGTACTGGAAGATAATCTTGCCAGAGGATGGAAATTTTGATCGCGGAAACTCTGATTCGTCCAATATAAAGCGACCTGGGTCTACCCGTCAGCAATCAAAAAAGGATCGTATAACCTTCGAAGATCGAGATTCTGAAGAATCATGTTCCCCCTTCCAGACTTTAAGTTACGGCTTAGATACGAAAGGCGGTCCGTGCTAGACGCTGGGATTGATCGTAGCTATGAGCGCGTGATTTATCTTTCTCGTTTTCCATCCTCGTTCGTTCTTTTCCTACCCCCTGCTTCGCGCTCTTTTCATCTTTCGCCTCCTTTTTTTTCCATTTTCCATTGTGCGAACCGTTCAGAATCCGTTCGCGGCGACAGGTGCGTTCTCATCGTTTTACCTTGCGCAGGGGCCAAGGGGATGGAAGCAAAGAACCCTGGAACCCCTGCGAGCGGGCACTAAAAACGAACGTTTCGTTAAGAAAGTTATAAAATCTAAGTTACCGTTCCGCGAACGGCTTTTTCTACCTTCGCGCAGACACTTTGCTTCCATTTAATTAACCGCAGATCTTAAATCACGTTCAGATATTAAAAACTTTTCACCCTTGACGGCCGGGGACCAAAGTAATTTTCCTCGTTTCATCTCGCCAAACCGGCGTAAATGTTTTGGAAAAAGGCGGTTGCGTCGCCGTGAACAGAGCTGATTTCAATCTGGTCGGTTTCTAGCGTTCAGTAGAATGGGACGTTATAGGTCAGACGCCTGGGAGTTTATGGCGCATTAGTAAATAGAGTAATTCCTGAGTTGAACATATCTATTCCTTAGCGATTTGAGGGATCCCCCGTAGAGCCAGTGAAATGGAAAAGATCTCGTCAACTGGCATTTAAAGATCATATGTTAATTCTAGAAAGATATAAGATAGAAATATAATAGTATATGATGAATGTGAATAAATTGAAATAAAATGTCCTAAATGCTTTCATAACAAATTGCAATTATAAGGAAAGGAGGTACGAGGGAAGAGAAACTTTTTGTTACGATTATTGCATTTCTGAGCCGGTTCTTTGTGTCCGGAGGCTGAACATAAAACTCTCTTCTCGGGCGGAAGCAGAGCGCGAAATTTTCCATCTTTCGGGGCCAAAGTTACGACCCATATAAGACGAAACAATAGTAAATTAAAACTTTTCGATGCTGTTCGGAAACTATTGTTTACGATTACGTGTCGCCGGGCCGATCCTAATACGTACGCGTTGCCCACCGAGCAACAGGCAGCCGTGACACACATAAATCCCAGCTAGGCGGCAAGTGGCACACCTAACTTCCGGGCCGACGTGTCGGCTTTTCAGAAGAGACTAACAGATACAGTAGCTCACGAAAGTATGCCAACTTTTGCAATCTACATCGTTGATAAATAAAATACACGCGTCTTCTAAGTTTTCAAAGTAAGATTGTGAGCCACGTGAAAGTTTCGAGAATGTATATGCGAAATTAGAACAAAATCTGGATCCGAATTATACAGGACTGAAACAGACGTGATTCGTAAGTTGACCACATTTCTATCCCTCCCAACTCGGGGGGATAGAGTCCAGTGAAGCGTGAAATAACGCAGGCGAAGTCGAAAGGGTTTTTTGTAATTGTTGGCAGTTCGTTAACCGATCGAGCACAGGTCGATAACGATTTGCGAACACGCTCGCAAAATATTGCCCTTTGTTATCTAGGGTTGTCTCGAGGCGATACGGAGGACAGAGGGGTACGAAGAGGGGGAGAGAGGGGGACAAAACAGGGTCGGAGAAAATTTTTGCAGATTCTAGGAGCCCCGAAAGTATTGGCCGACGATGACGGCGCGTCTCGTTCGCGAACCTGTCAAAACTTTTTACCTCGATGCTCGAGTAAGTGTTGACCGATCCGGTACCGTTTTCACGACGCTGCCTTTGCTCTACGCCGGGCAATACTTAACCGTGCACCCTCTGTCTCGATGTAACTTATATTTAATTACTGTCGGTAATATATTAGATTTAAAGAGTTTCCTCGTAAAATATCGCAACATTAAGAAAACCTCGGCGCTTCCAGCATGACCGGGCGGCCGAAGGAAATGATTTAGCTTTCATGAATTCTTTAAGACCACCGGCACGACTCAGAAAGTCTCCAAGTTACAGTCGCTTGTACTCCGTCCTCTTCTCATCTTTCTTTCTTCCCTGGCTCCGGTTCTTCCTTTTCCCATCTTTATCATACCGCCGACAGAGGCTCCGGAGCGTTAGTCTCTTAAATTCACGCGATCGTGCTCGCCCCGCGACGTGTACTTTTCTTTTTTTCTCTCTCTCTCCCCCCTCCCCCTTTCGTCGAGCAATTAATAAAGCTTCTGGAATTTATCGCAATCTTTTCGCCCGTATCGCTTTATAATTTGTTTGCTGTCCGCGAAAGGAGAAACGTCGCTCCTTTCAGGATCCGGTTTCCTGCTCCCGATCCCGTTTATACCTAACGAGCTTCAAGATTCCGCGGAAATTCGTGTAATTCGGTCACGAGGGTGGGTGGGGCTGGGGCGGAGGAGGCAAAAGTTTTCGGTACGAAACGTTATCGTTGCCTTTGTTTGCATAAATTGATGTTTAATTCCATCTCGTCGTGTCGGCATAACTGAAATAACCAGAGCGAGTTTAACCGAGGAGAGGAGCGAAATCTTTTGTGATTTACGGTTCTAAACCGGAGACCTTTCACGCTGCAGCAGGGAAATATACCACGAGCCCCCGTAAAAAGGATGACACGAATAGTAAACTGGCGTCGTTTCTTCGGTAAAGTTACCTTCAATGGGACTCGATTACTCGGCTCGTTTTTATTGGACGTACCCTCGATCTCGTTTTCAATTTTTTCATTCTGTTTGTCGCCAAGATGGCGTCCCGGGGGAGCCTCGCGGTAAATGCACCGAGGGGCGACGATTTTCTTTCGGTTCTTCGATGTGTTTTTTTCAACCCATCTCCCCCTCCACCCTCTCCCCACGGGTGCTTGTGCACATCGATTGAAAACGAAATCAACAGACGTGGGCGTAATCGACTGTTTTGCTTGGCGCGAGCGTGTGCGCGCGTGGGTGGCCAGAAAAGGGAACCGGCCCAGCAGAATCGGATGCTTTTCACCGCAAGCTAAACGGATGAATGTGCTTATCGTTGCAACGCGGGCGTAAACGAGCCCTGAATACGCCGCGGGATGAAAACAGGTTCAGAAATGCCGTATCTTTGTCGAGCGAACGGTTAATATCTGTTGTGCCGATTGAAATCGCGCGAAGAGTGTACGAAACGGTTTTCCACTCGACTTTAATTCGTTTTTCATGGAAAACGTCGGGGTCGAGAGAGATGCAAGAGAGCGGGGGATAGAGGAGCGTGGCTCCTCGTACGATATCTCAGCCGATGTACACGAAACGGCACTTAAATCCCAGATCATCGACCATATGGGTTAAGCGAGGCCGCGGAGTGGCGGGTGCATGGTTAGTCGCTGAATCGAGAAAACTTAACAAAAGCCCACGATCGGCGAAATATCGCGCATTGACTCTCGTCGCGATTCTCTCGTCACTTTTTATCGAATTGTGGACTCATCAACGCGAACCTGGAGAGCAGAATCGACGGTATCGTGCACCAAATTGTTCATCGAATGAAAACATTTTATGCCAAGTTTTACTCTCCACGGTTTTTTTTTTGTCATATCGAGTGCAAAAATGTAAAAGAATTTAGAGACATTTCGTACATCGACGTTGTGGAATTTCTTCAGATTTTTAGATCGAAAAGTCAGGTTATAACAAATGACAAAACCGCTATGAACGCTGAAAAGTGTAACTCTCGTATATTTCCTTGTAAATGTTCTGAAAGTATTTTAGAAATATTTTGTAACGCCTTTTATCAATTACGATATTGTTTAACATCTCATGTTCAGTCCTACATCGATTTAGAAGAAGCAAAAAATTCAGAGGTTCTGTAATGTCCACAAATTCTCTAAATTTTTTAATCTTGACCATTCTGGGAGACTCTGGGTTGAAAAATAAAGAGTATTTCACGTTTCTGCCACTTCCTCCATCCTTTCGGTTTGTCCGGGCGCTGAAGTAGCGGTAAATACGTGAAACGGCATAATTACTCGGTCGAGCAGCAAGAAGGGCTTTGGAAATCTTACAGTTATAATTCGCTCCTCCCGATAACAATACTTTCCTCGAGCGTGTCTCGTCGCCAGTATAAGAATTTAATTGCGGAAGGTTTCTCTTCGCTGTTATTCCCGGTTAACGACTACGCCGTTGATGCCGCATAATGGGATCTTCCGTTATTCTTTCGTGCGGGGCCAATGCCAGCCCACTTTGCGTCGAGCATTATCCCTGCCAGTCTCCTTTGCGTTTTACGTCGTTTTTCTTTTTTTTTTTTTTCCAACGACAAAAGCGAAACCGACGTCGCAATTGTAATTGTTCTTTTAGGCAACGCCGGGGGAGAGGGGGGAGTTTCATCGACTATTTCGACGGCTAACTAGACTCAAGAACGAATCCCATCAAATTGTTTTCCCGTCAATCTCTGACGGATTTCGCCCGGGAAGAGTTTCACGGTAATCCAAATGGTCAATGTTCGATGAAAAATGCAGAATTGGCGCGGGATATCGTTCGATGGAACAATTCCATTAGAGTTTTCGCCTGGGATCGGCTGACAAGGGATGCGGGCTGGGACGGAGATGGAACGAGCAGAAATAAAACGGGAAAACCAGAGTAAACGAGAAAGAGGGATGGACAGAGAGGCGGAGGTGGAAACATTTTTCGGAAAGAGCTCGAAAAAGCCCTGATGGCCGGTTGAATCGTATACAGTGACGTTTCGTACGGCTGCAAAGAGGACTTTTCCTTCCACCCGGAAGTCTCTTCTCGTCCTCTCTGTCTGGCTTTTCCTCTTCCGGCCGCGTTACGTCCCGACAAATTGTCCGCGCGTTGTTCCCGCAACCGGGAGTTCAGGGTTTAGAATAATCTGCCTAACAATGTTCAGCTTCCTCTCTCGACGCTGATGTTGGTCGGATGTTGCGCCGATTAAGACGCGACAACGAAAGAACCCCGGGGAAACGAGCCCTGCCCGTTCTCTTTCTTTGATTTCCGTCCGCCGGAGGGAACCGTTCAAGAAAGTAGATTTTAATTATGCTCCGTGAACAAGGGGCCGCCCGCTTTTCCGCGCTCTCTTTTTCGCTGAATGGAACAGGACACCCGACACGCTCTCGACCGATCAAATTTGTCTTAACCCGTGAAGCGCGGCGCGCCACGAAGCGACGTTACGCGCGTGTTTGATAGATTAATGACCGTTCGGCGCGTACACGCGCGTCGCTTATTGTTTACGGCGTGAATAGTTTATTCCGTATCGTTGATCGCTGCCATCCGCCAGCTATGTCCACCGGTTATCCTTTGACCAAACACGCTGAAACGAGGACGCACGGAATTCGGTAAAGCTTTAATACGAGGCGTTTCGAGCGGCCATCGAGAGGAAATAAGAGGCATCAGGCGATCGGGATGATCGGAAATTGGTAATCGCGCCGAAATACGAATAGACATTCTCAGCGTACAGTTTTTGGTAATCTTATTGGTCGAATTATCGAGGAAACAATGCGATCGAGGACATATGTGAGTAAAAGGAGACTCTTCTTTGATGTTCGTAATTTCATATTTCGTATAAAAGTGAAAATAATACGATAATACCCAGAAACGATGCCCTAGTTTTTTGAGAAATTCTATGTGTGTTTAAAACAATTAAAATAGGTACAAAGTACGAATGTTTCGCTCGAACATAAGTGTAAGTAGAAATAGCGAGTAATGGTCAGACTCGTCGGCAAAAAGTACGTAACAACGAAATGCATAAATAAAACGGAGTAAAAGCACGAAGTGCTAGGACTGTTTTTGCTCGCGTTCAAACGGATGGAAATGTATGGGAAAAATGTGTTCGACGAGAAGAACGAAAAATTTCGTTCCAGAAATTATTGTTATTGGTAAAAATTTCATCCCTCCCCTGGTTTCACGCATTTTGTCGATGTTTTCAAGCGTTCTGTGTCCGAACATGGAGAAACTCTATTTTTCTAATTTCCAAACAGAAGATTTGTTTTAAAAACCAGCAGGATCAGCCGTGACCGTACTTTTTTATTTGAGGATTTTTCAGGCAAAAGAGAAAACTTATTATTTTTAATCGTGTAGTTTAATATTCCATTATATATTATTATATTATGTTAAATTTAAAAAGTAATTTTCTTTTTTGCTTGAAAAATCCTCAAATAAAAATTAGGGACATGGACGACACTGCTGGTTTTTAAATTTGTATTATTAGCTTTACTCAGCCTTCGTAATGTCCAGTGTTCATCAAGGACTTTTGCTCTCGAGAAACGCTATCACGAGTAAGATTCTTTCCGGACACAGTATTAAGGGTTCTTTCCCATAGATACGAGGAAGACGATTTTACAAGTGACAAGGCAATTGCCAGCATAGAGGTGGAAGCAAACTCTTCCGCTTGCTCGTGTGAAAGAGCTTTTATTCTCGATACCGACTTCTCGAGGGCGAAACTCTGACGTGGACACCAGGCGTAAGGCCTGCGACTAACCAATCATTACTCGACACTGTCCACAGTCTCTTTACACGTGCTACCACGTTCCCCTTAACCCTGGGGCTGTTCTTTCTTTTTCCCTGCAATACTTCCCGTGTTAAATGCACGTTCCTCGGGACCAAAGAATCATATGTAGCGAAAGGGTACAACGTAATACGATTCAGTGTCAAAATTAAGGACTTTCTTGTTTTCGTTCACATTTATCGTAACGCAGAAACGAATTCTACACTGCCAGTCAATCTCACGACAGTCAAATGATAAGAGTCAGCTTTATGGCTGTAGAGGATGCATATAATAAAGTATACAGGGTGTTCGGCCACCCCTGGGAAAAATCTTAATGGGGGATTCTAGAAACCAAAATAAGACGAAAATCAAGAATACCAATTTGTTGATGAAGGCTTCGTTAAACAGTTATTAACGTTCAAAGTTCCGACCGCACTGAATTTTTTTTTCGAAAATGCTCAAGATTTCGGGGGTATGACTATTCACCAAAAATGGTTGTATTTGACCCCAGAACCTAGAAATAATTTTTTTAGAACGATTCGAAATTTTTTTTTTTCGCCGATAAATTTAGACACTTACCACCTGTCGATTTTTCTTAAAAATTCGTTTTTAATTTTTAATAATTTTGTTTGACGCCCTACAGAAAAGTTGTTTAATACTTTTTTGTAGGTACCCATGAGCTCTACTTCAGAAAAAAGTTTCATTAAAATATATTCACAATTGTAGGAGTTATGGCTGTTTGAATATTTGGTCATTTTTATGGGGTTTTTCTTATTTTGCGGGGTCAAGGACCAACTTTTCGAATATTTTTGCGATTTGTACATATTGCCTATCAAAATACGCGTAGTTTGTTTTTTTAAACATTAAAATCGTCCAATCCGTTCAGAAGTTATGACGTTTTAAAGATACGCATGAAATTTCAGTGAAACATATCGACGCTATGGTCAGACATGAAATTTTCGGTAATGAATTTTTTTCTCGAAACTGGGTAGGATTTCGAGGGTATATGTAATGACCAAAAATGATTGTACTTGACCCCCGCAACCGAAAATAATTTTTTTAGAACGATTTGAAATTTTTTAATTTTGTCGAAAAATTTCTCACCTTCTCGAATTTTTTTTTCGAAAATGCGCAGGATTTCGAGGAAATGTCTATTCACCAAAAATGATTGTATTTGACCCCCGCATCTGATAATAATTTTTCCAGAACGATTTGAAATTTTTTAATTTAATTGTTAATAACTTTTTAACGAGGCCTCCATCAACAATTTGGTATTCTTGATTTTCATCTTATTTTGGCCTCTAGAATCCTCTATTAAAATTTTTCCCAGGGGTGGCCGAAGACCCTGTATAATAAACTAAATAAATTCCTGAAAAAAATATTATAATATATACGTAGCTCTATTTAATATTATTTCGAAAATTAAGAACTTGTATTTGTAATTTATTACGTACGTAAATATCATTCGAATTATGTCGAGTTTGATGTCGTTTAAATAAAGAAAACGTCACGAATACGTTAAAAAAAATTGAAAAGAACGAAGTTTTCCTTTTTCCTCAGTATTGTTTCACCAATATCGACAAGAAAGATACCCCTAGTAGTGCGGATAGAATTCGTGCATGTAACGAGGGACGCCTCCGTGCATTAAACGCGGGAATACTGTCTACGCGATAAAAGGGCATACAATTGCTTCCAATTCGGCTATTTCTGGGTTTCTCGATACTTTCTTCGTCCTGGTTCGAACGGTTTCCGGTCGAAATATCTACGCCGTCGATCTTTCTCCGTTTCCTCGATTCCCGTTCGAGTTTCCGTCGACTTTCTCGACTCGGTTCGAGCGGGCAGAGGGACGGCCGCGAGGAGAATCAAATGCAGACGCTGCGTTGACGTTCTCGAGGCGACTCGATGGGAAATACCGAGGTTATGGGCGCGCTGAAGAAAATACAGGACGAACGACCGCGTCGTTTGCGACGGGAAAGACGAGGAAGCGGACCGAGTCGCGGCGACGCGACTCGTACACCCACTCGTCGTTGTCTGTAGTTTCGAGGCTCCAACAGTGGATACGAGGAGCCTTCAAAAACTTTTAATTAATACAGATGACGCGTACACAAAGCCTCGACCGAGCAAAGAATTTCGGAACAAAGGAAAGAGAAGAGTATTGTTGTCGGGTCTTGTTACGGGTGACACGTCGAGACGAGAGAACGAGATGGAGACGAGGCATGGAAAGAGGCGCAAGAAAAGGGACAGGTGAAAAGAGAAAAGGAGGGGGAGGCGCGGGCGTAGAGATAAAAAGCGGCGTAAGTAGAAAGGAAACGGGGAGTAACGCGTAGAACGAGCTTCCATTTCAGTATCATCCACTTCCCTTTACTTCCACTTGTGTGTTTTGTCCTTTCACGGCGGAAGGAAACGCGTAAACGGGAGAGAAATCTTGTGCGAACGGTTGCCATTTTACGCGCTTTCATGCGCTGCGTTTTTCATTTTTTCTTCTTCTTCCTCTTCTATTTTCCTCCCCGTATTTTCCCGGACTCTTCTGCGAACGTTACGTTTTCGCGTATGGGTTGTTGTTAATTTCGTGCGCTCTCGTTGATTCAACGAGACCCAGCGCGCCGGGAAACCCGGTATTTTCGGATTCAACGTATGATTTTATAATTGCGGCGACCGTTGGTTACATTCTGGCTAAAATTGCCATTAAAATATTTGGAGTCGTTCGTTGAAAAGTTTGAAATATTGTTTTAATCGAATGAAGCGATAACAGAGACGAAAACCATTGAATCCATTGTCGGGCATGCAAAAATAATACGCTAAAAATTGTTGCGACCATCGATTTTCGCATTTACTCGTTCGGCCAGAATTGTTGCCAAGTTCGACTCGATATTTTCCGATAGCGCTCGACATTATCGCTTTCTACGCTGCTGCTCGTAAAATGTACCAACCCGAAACAACGAACGACGCGAAAGAAGCCTCGTTAATGCTTCGCGGTCTACGCGCGCCTAACCCGACTTGATTTTTTAATAAATTTACATCATTTTTATTCGTTTGTTCGCGGGAAAGAACGAGATAAAGATTACATAAGAGAATATATTATCGTTTATAAAAGTGAAATAATTATTGTTCAATTATATTCTACATACGTTGTACGATGAGTTACAGAATAAAATAGAGAGTAATTGGCGCGTTATTTAAACGGTAAACTTTCGAACGTCGACCTTTAAGAACAGATTTTAATCGTTTCAATTTTCATTCCACCGTTCAACTTGCCCCGTCCGTTGAAACTTTAATGATCGACACAATTATGCTTAATTGCGCCAGGAAATTTAATAAAACGACATTACCCCGGTTATCGTATTGCCATTAATCCCTATTCCGACGTCGAAGATCGCGTTATTGTAGTGGCCGGTTATCGGTGAAAATTGGCACGGCTGTTTGCGGGGGGCGCACGACCGCGGAGACGGGTTCTAATTACACGTCTTTCGGATGTTTTCGCTTTCGACTGCACCGAGGGGTGAAAGAGGAGCTCCCGGTACCGATCCGATTAATGTTGTATCGCAGGATCGTTTGGCCGCGTATCGATCTCCGTCTATTGGCAAACGGAAAGCCAAATGAACGGAAAGCCAGAGAACGACGAAAGGGGCCTGGAGATTCGAGTTCGTCTGTTTGCGGGGGCGAAATCGTTTACACGTGTATGTTCCCGTCCGTGCGTCGGTCGGTGCAGAGAGCGACCGTGTTTGGAATCGCGCGTACATTCGTGCATGGGCAGAGTTACAAGAGCTCGGATATACCCATCCGAACTGGATTAAAAGCATCCGTTAACGCGTTACGGCTGTTTTCTATCGGGCTACTGCGTTTTCGTTCTCCGGTACCTTTCCAGGGCTTTATTCCGATGGAAATATTCCGGGGGCCGCAAGAAAAATACCCGTCGTGCACGAAACAAGACCGACTACCGGAACGATTATCGTCGACTAGTTCTCGCGATAATCGAGCTCTCGTTGGCTCACGGGGTCGAAATTCCGACCGATCGGTAACGTTGGGTCGACTTGGTTCGTTCCGCGATATGAGAATGGAAACCAGAGATTCGATCAGCGTGCCGGTTGTTCGCCAACGCGTGAACCAGTCGACGCGCAAGAAAGTGTATGCCAGAATACTCCTGGGGACTCCATTAGTATTCATACGCTATAATAATGATTATCGACTGCATTCGTACACTGGGTAAATCCAGTGAAACTTTGTGTTTCTTAAGAATTCTTTTTTTGTTTATTATACTGTGTGTTATTTCTATTCACAAAGTAGTTTTTTGTTTAAATACGAACAGTATAACAAATGAACAAGTGATGTTTCATCAAAAGAGTGGTCACCCATCCTAGTCTGGTCGCGGCCAACGTTGCTCATTACACTATGTTACTTCTATTTACCAAGTAGCTTTTTTTTAATATTAATATTACCAAGAAAGATAGAAGTAATATAAATATTACATTAAAATCAACAATTCACCCGTCCCAGAGTGCACACCGCCCAATGATGGCCACCATCGTTGGCAAGTTTTGTTTTTAATTTATTCGTATACAAACCTTCGCATATATCCCGAGTGCACGAAGAAATGGTCCCGTACAAGTTTGGAAAGCAACGGTTCGATTCGTGGGAAATAAATTTTAGTAATTTATAGCGAATCGCTGTTATGGCGTACGAATACGATATCGACGACAGGTAAATGAGTATAATACGGGAAACAGGGGCGACGGTGCCCGTTTCGGCGCTATTTCGCTAGGTACACATTTAATATTCGATTCGCGTAACCGAAACCGAAGCGATACGAAACTGCGACTTCCGCATAGTTCGGTAGTTCGTACGCGAGGAGACCCCTGGCGCCCGGAAGAAGATTCGGAGCCAGAGGCGGAGTTAATACTTGCCCGATTCAACGTCGTCGCAAAATATCCCATTTCCTTTCTGCCAGCGGTACGCGATGTCGTAATAAAAATTTACATACGCGGGCCCCGCGATCGGAATTCTCTCGTACGAGTACGCCATTCACCCGTTTCGAAGGGATTTTCGTCGTGTTTGGATTGCGACGCGCGGCGCCCGGGTATCGTCGTTCCCGGTGCGTTTCGAAGCTCGTCAAGAGGCACGACAAGATGGAAGGGAAAAAAGTGTACGTTACTGCGAAACGGTCCGGACGATTGCAGAGCACACTCAACCTGTGGCACGAATTTTTCGAAAGAAACGCTCGATTTCTTTGCGCGAATATCGGTACTCTACGGTGAGTTCGCTCTCATAATTAATTCGGGATAAATATTAATAATTTCCCTTATAAAGTGACAAGGTTTCTAATGGTACAAATAAAATTCACAAGTTCTTTTTTTTATTTTATTTTAACGCAGTTTCAACTGGAGATTGTTACATTATATGAGATAAAGGTTTCAAACAATTGCTGTTTCTAGATTTATAAAAATGGTTGTTCATATACGGCTAATATTCTAGGATGCGTTTCCAATTCATCACATTCTGAATTTTAAGCCAAGTTTCATTCAAGATGGCGTTTGTCCCATTCGTGTCTTCCTCTTTTAAGGGTGACTGCGTGATATGTTCTAAAACAGCACAGTTTGGGTGAATCATACTCAGATAATTCAATGCACTTGAAAGATTAAATGTACACTATATATATATAGAAATGATTAAATATACATTAATCATTTTCATTTCAAACTGATATTTTAACACTAGAACTACCAACAATTATGGAGTGTTTATTCACATCGAAGAAATTAAAACGATACATATTCGAAGGAATGTATACCGCAATGGAAATAAATATAAATTTGCAAAAGTCCAGTCAACTAAATTTGTAACAATTTTTACCAGAAACTATGGGTCATGTTGACCAGTTCGGTAGTTCTAAAGTTAGCATGTAAAATTTCGAAACTCCTTTGTACCAATCTACCCCACTCTGTCCTTGCAAAGGGGTTAAAAAAGAAACATTCGATATTTCCATCACTTTCCATCGTCGTAAACCTTGGGTCGCAAACCAATGCGCGGCAAAAGCTCGAAGATGCGCCCTCGTCGAATCCGCTTCTGGCCGGTTTTCAACCACTCTTTTGTTCGTTCCGTCCCGGTCTGGCTCGCCCAGGGTGGCACAGCGCGGTTCCTTTGCCATTGACAATTGGATTCCCAGCGCTACTCCCGTCGAGTTACAGATTTTTCCTTTCCGCGAAAATTTCCTTACAGTCGCCTTTGACGGGCGGATATCCCCTCCCTCTGGATCCACCCCCGCTACGGTGGTCCTGTTCCTTCCTTTCCTCATCCTTCGTCTCGATGTCGAGACGCGGCGTTTCTAAGTACCGACCGTGGAAGAAGGTTCGTTACCGGTACGCTGTCCCCGTTTCCCTTTGGTCTCTGGGCACTCCACGAAATCAGCTTTTCTTTGAATCACCACCCCGTCTCGAAACGAGAGGGAACAGTGGATTTCTCTCGCGCCGATTATTTACGCCGTCGGACGCCGTTCGTGTTTTCATTCCTCGCGTCGCGATCGTCGCGAGGGCTCACGAAGACGGCGATAACACCGGGCGCCCCCCCGCAAAAAGCCGCAATTACGATTTCGGAGCCGTAATTGGCACCACGGGAAAGACGACGCGGCTCTCCGGTTACTAGTTGTCGATTCAATTAGAGGGTATTCTGCCAATTAAATGGACTCTGTCGGGGCTATAACGACACGCCCGACTTTTATAATCCTTTCGCCTCGGAAGCTTCCGTCCCCGAGTCTCCTCCGCGGAAGAAACGATTCCGTGCTCGAGCGAGTCTTGATTTTTAACTCGTTTCGTGATCAAGGCCATTAAAGACGAAAGAGCCCAGGGGTCGAAAGGGAACGTTCTCGGAGGGACTCGAATCTTTGCCGCTTTCGTGTCCGTTTTTCGCGTCTACGTGCTCGATTACTGTGAATTTATCGCGCAATAAAACGCGAGTGCTCGAAACAACGTTATCGGAACCGTTACGAGTCCGACTACGGTCCCTTTGATCGTTGACAATTCGCGAACGGCGCCATTTTACTTTCGATTAAGTGCGTTGCTTGGCCATCATTGATAAGGGAGACTTAATGTCAGAGTCGAATCGAAGATAATTGTTTAAACAATATTTTGATACGTATCTTAAGTGCAACTTTCAATCTCAAGCTTTACGATAAAGCTTAAATTTCAGTAATTTTTGTAGTACTTGTGTCTCCGAAAGTTAAAGTTAACTTTAATTCTCATATCGACGATTTTAATGTTTCGGTGATTTTTAAAATCTGATTTTAATACCACACTTTTTCGTAAACTTTCGTATGTGTTTTATTCGTAAATTCATGTTTAAATTAGAATTAACAAATTTTTACTTTTCGACCTATATAAAAGTACTTCAATGGAGAAAAGTTTAAAAATTTTTTTAATGTACGTATATACAATTCTACAGTCGACTGAATGGACGTCAATGAAGCTATATATTTGTTACTTGCGAGAAGTGAAAATTTTATAATTCTAATTTAAACATGGATTCACGAATGAAACGCGTTCGAAAGTTAGTTTAGGAAAAACTGTGATATTAAAATCCTACTTTAAAATCGTCGATGTGAAAATTAATGAGAGTTTACGCCGCGTATTTACATATATACTGAAAATATTTTATCCTACGTCGGATACGACAAAAGTCTGTATTTCTTTGTTAAAAGAGTGCAGTTACGTCTTTGAACTAACATATATTTTTATTACAAATATTTACTTTCACGAAAACAGTAAAATTATACGTGTTATTAGCCTTAGCCCGCAGCTTCGCCTCCGTGGATGGTGTTTTCTTGTACAAGTTGTTAGTTTAGCTTTTCGCTCCTTTACACCTTATTATCTCAGAAACTGCAGCACCGATATTCATAAAAATTTCAGAAAAATGTTTTCAAGGTGTTCTCTGAGAAACTGAAACTGTTTCGTGTAAATCGGTTTCTCCGTTTTATAATTACGTTGTATATATCAAGCAAATACCTCAAAATAAAAAATAAAAAAGATATTAAACTATTAATTTTGGAGACATGTACTTTGTTCAAAATGTCCTCAGAATGTCTTTTTTTAATTTACATATCAAAATAAGTTAACAGAAAAAAGAATAACAATGTTTTCGTTCGAGGTTTCCTTTCTGCGTCTGACCATTCATTGATATTTCTACTTGTACTGCTGCTCGAGTTGATTTTCTCGAAAATAAGGCCTCAAACGACAAAATTTTATTCTTCTTTTTCTACTTATTTTTATCCTGAATGTACAATGCAAATGTATGAATACATCCTTTCTTATTTAAATAATAATACTGAATTAGCAACATTCGAATAGAGTCATATTGAAACAGTGACAATCGAATAGTAATATTTCAATAATAGTATTTAAGTATTTAGATGTTCGAATTCTATTCGTTGCGTTCATATATTTCTGAAATATACGAAAAATAAATTATTTGAGTAGTCCTAACCCTGGTTCAAGCTCCCTCGGAAAGAATGATCGGTTATTTTGATAAAACTTTGCACAAGTAATTAATGGACCTTCCTACTTGTCTACATTAATTTAAAAAACACCTTTTTCATTCGACTTGACCATTTTATTTCTATGCTTATTACTTGTAAATATTGAAAGATATAAAGACAGGTTTAAATAAATGTTATACCGTTTTCGAAGGCCTATATACGTATAAATAAAATTTAAACAAATATATATTTATATTTTAATTAAAGTTTATTTTAGTTTGTTGAACCTTTTAAAGTAAAATTTTAATTCCTTTATAATTTATTTAAACAATTTGTATTTGATGTTTAAAGATATACCGTGTGAACTACATAATTTTATCACCTTAAATATAACCTAGTACTCGAATGTATATTGCATGATATTAATGAATAAAATTTTTATTTTACGAAGTCTTCGAGGAATAATAGTCCAGCTAATGGCGTATAGCGTCGAGGTAATTGCGCGTGCTTATCAACAAACTAGAGAGTATGTAAAATGACGTACATTATTCCTGTACAAAGTATTACTTCAAAGAGGATTCCAATTACTTGTCATAGTAAAGAAAGCGGAATTCACAAACGCCGAGAAAGCAGATACGATCCTAATTACGATGAATGTAATAAAAACGCAGCGTAGGCGAGCATGTTGTACGCAAGATCGTATCCTGAATGGAACCATCCTTTGTCTCCTATATTTGAAAAGCTTTTGAAAATAGCAATAGAAAATAAACTTGTTTATGTCGTTAATTATATCGTGGATTATTTTTGAAATCAAATTGTATCGAACGTACATAATGATCGATACAAATTTTAAAACCGATTTATTTTCACGATAACTACTCCCGAACACGGGTTTCACGAATAACAATTGCACAGAAATGTAAATCCACGTAGCCCATTTTAGAAAACTGAAATGGGAAAATTTTTGATTGGCACGTTACAGCGTTACTGGTTATTTTCACTAGTACGTCACGCGTTATACTTTTTCACGTGGCTTATTACCATCCATACGCAAATGCAGTATCGTTTGCTCGTGTGCTCGGCGATGCTCAGATATTTTATTCAGTCCTTATTAGAATGGCAAAGCGCAAAGCAGGCGCTTCTGATCAAAATACAACATTTCCATATTCAAGACAACGATCCAAACGATGAAACCCGAACGTAGAAATGTGTTGAATTAACCATAATATAATAAATGGAAAAATAAGTAAGTTCGACCGTTTGCTCGGCCAGTTGTTAACGCTCTCGGTCCAGAAAGCGTCGTTGCAATTGGGTTAAAGTACAGAGAACCAGCGCCGACCAAATGCATAAAAAAAAGTTCTTAGGTTGTTCCAATAAGCAATTGTGCAAAGTTTCATCAAAATCGACGTTGTGTCACATACCGATCGTCCGTTGTTCCGCGACAATGAATCCGAGCAGTCGAGATTCAGGCGGACGATAATTGATCGCGACAATGAGTCCAAGTGCGTGCGAGGCGTTACATCGTCGAACGAGCCCTCCACGGAATATGCATTATCGCGCAACGCTAAACCGAAAGCAGAAGTTAAACGAATTGTTCGCGCGGTAAATAATATTCAAGCCCGGCGGAGGAATGGTTAATTGAATCGCGCGTAATTTACTTTGAAAGAGTGACGTATACACAGGTAACCCACGGATAGTTCGATTGAGCGCGGTCCCTTTTTTTTTTTTCTCTCTTTTTTTAATTTTCGCCCGGAGCGCGGCTTATTGCGACGTTCGGACCGCATTTTGATTTAATAACGGAGGTGTTTGGAAAACGTAGATTCGCATCGAACGCGTTGTTATTATTATACCGAATCCGAGGCGAAAATAACTAGCCAAGTCTGTTTAATAAATCAACAGCAAAGTGCATCGATACCGGCGCGAGACAAATTCACTTTTACCATGGGGCGCGTACCGTACTACGCGGTATGTATTATGTATCAACGCGTGACCATCAACTAATTATCAAACGGGACCAAACTCGTGTCAACATTAATCGCGGAAACGATCCTCGATGCCGGAGCTAATAGTCTACATAAAACGAACTTGATTTATAATTTATAAACATAGCGGCGTAACGTTGGATTCGGTGAATTATTTTATCGCTTAACCGCGTATTCGATTCGCTGATGCGTTTCGTTTTCGTGGCGCGCGCGCCACCTTTGAATTCCATCAAAGAGCGAAATTTTCGTCCTCGAGAGAGCGAACCGGGGGGGGGAGGAACACGAAAGAAGGGAACAGAGACGGGAGGAGGAAAAGAATACGGCCGGTAGGATAGGGACATTTCCGAGAGTAATTTTCCACTGGGTGGCGCCAAGAAATGTTTATTCATAAGTTACTAGAATGCGCGCGATGCACGATTGTTCCATGACGTTTTACATGGCCCGCCACCGCCGCCGTCACTTCCGCCTGTTTGCCCTCTTCCACTTTTCCTGCGAATGGATGCACGAAACGCGGTGCCGTTTCCCGGCCGAAACTCTCGAAAATTTCAACCTGCTACTCCGCAGGGATCACTTGTTGGCCACGCGCGCTGATTGGCCGTCAATCCTCGCGCGCAGCGTCGTTATTGGCTGGGTCGATCGCAACTACGAGTTTATTGGACGGGAACGAAAAATAGGATGGAACCGTATAGAACGACATTGGCGTAGGCTCCGAATATTAAAACATTGACTGTCAGGCCAGAAGTTATATAAACTGTATAACTTGAAATTCGTTTTAAGGCTTATTTTCGTATATTAAAATTCGTCCTATTTAAATTTACTTCCTTTGACATTGCAATTTGAGAATTAATTGTTTTAGTTCCATAGCGAAGAGCCCTGTCATCCATATATGTAGCAGTCAAAGTGTCAGCTATGAATAGAACTGAAACGTATCTCTCGTGAATATGGAGATCCTATTGCTATGTAGCGTAACTTTAGATAATTCTAAACTACGTAACTTAAAATTTGTCTAAGTACGTACTTCCTTAACCTCGATAAAATTTATGTGCCCTATTCAAATTTGTTTCCTTTAACGAGGGTGGTGATAGGTGCAGCAAATGACACTCCACCCTCCCTCGTGTCGTCTCGCTAGCCAACTTCTCGCGGACACGCAGTACGTCACCGCGTATCGACGAGAAATAAAAGAGCCACCGAGGGGCACGGAACGAATAATAAACGAGCATTTATATTTTTCTCCCTCTGTCGCGTGTTCCGCCGGTTCTTTTACAATACCGAAGTAATGTACAATTTTGCGCAATCCTGCGCCCCTCCCCCCTCCCCTTCAACCTTTCTGTAGTTCCGAAATACGTTAATCCGGATTATAAATTGGTAATTCCGGATAAGCGGATCAGAGAGCTGTGCTTCACAGCGGTCGAAACAGAGAAAAAAAAGCGCGGAAAATCCATCGTAAACGTTATCGGATGACAGGCGCTGTGAATATCGTCGATGCCTTTTTCCGCGGGTTTTCCGCCACCGAAGAGCATCGTCGGCCGGAACAAAGCTCCGTCGCTATCGACGGCTGCGTATTTCTCTATGACGGCACCTCGTAAAACAGGATACTTGGCGAGTTTAGTTACGCGGGAGGCAATGAAAGAACGGAAGTTACGCGGTCGACTCCACTCGATGCTGCCCGATTTACAGGGTGTTTGACTACGGAATGGGCGATCACCTCGAACAAAGCTCCACGATCTTCGACTACTCCAATAAAAGACAATTTTCGACAGGTACCCTCTAGGAAAATTATCTATGTTAAATATCAATAACAATTATGAGAAGTTTTACGAAGGAAACAATCTAGATTTGTTTTGTGACGATACTGTAAAAATTATGCACCTGCACCCAATAATAATTATAAGAATTGTTGTACAATTTAATACATTGCAAAAAATTGGAATAGGCCATACTAAGAGAATTCGCATCTGTTTACAAATGATTATTATTATTAATTTTGAGACCAATAAAAAAGAAAATAATATATAAAATGAAAAATAAAATACATAATTATACTAAAAATATTGTAACGACGCATTTTTAGAACCTTTGTCTGGCAATTTATTTATTCCTTTTGGGTTTACTGAAAGTTTATTGAAACACCGTTATCCTGTTTGTATATATACCGTGGGGTAAGCTTTTTTCTCGAATACGAAACAACTTAGCGGAAGAGTTACAGTCAGTGAGTAATAAAATAATAAAGTACGCCGAAAGAAAATAGAATAGGCTGTATGAAACGAAGTTCAGGGAGACAAAAAGTAAACAGAATCAGCAGCAGAATAACAAAGAGTTATCGTTGTTAATGCTCAGCGATGAAAGCTGAAGCACTGCGCTGGGAGGAGTTAAAGGTTGGCGAGGAGCGAATCATGAGAGGGAGTGAGTTATACGTAGGAGAAAGAACCTTGGTACTTGAATGTATAATAAACGGATTAGGATAGGTGGTTGTCGCGTGCGGTGGAAAAGAATGGTTTATAAGGAGAGGATCGCGTAAATAAGCAGGCATTACGGTGGAAAGGATTTTATATATCGTACTTAGCCAAACGGATTGCTCAAACAGATGGAAAATATGATCGAGTTTACGGTGCTCTGTACGCAAATTTTAGGTCGGAATTTTGTGATAATTGTATACGAATGCAAGAATTTTTTGGTTGGACGAGGATAGTACACAACATTAGCATAATCAAATACAGAAATGATCAGAAGCGAAGCTAGGAGCTTTCAACGACCAGGTAGAAAAGGAGAAAACGGATCCAGGCGGTAAAAACCGGAGTAAGCAACTCTGAGCTTAGCTTTAATGCGAGGTTTAATATTCCAGAAGAGATCTAAAATAAAAAATTAACGGTCTCGAACAAAAATTATATAATAATAAAAATGTGTTATTAAAAGATATTTCTTATTACTTGGTTTTTAGGTGAAACCATCTCGTTACAAGAAATTCAGTAGAATATACTCCTTTATTACTTTCTATAGAAGCTGAATGAAAAATAATGTTATAACTGCTTGGAAAGTCGAAAATGCTATAAGCGTGAATTTTTTCTCTGAAACCCTTCGGTTAATGTAGTTATTTGGGGGAAAGAAATTATTCTTGAAACGTGGTTAATTACGTAAATTTTGACAAAGCTATTATCAAGAGTGTTTAAGCATCAAATCTATAAAGATGAGTTCATATTTTATGGATCTAGGTTAATTATACGTGCCATGAGTAAGATGAAGATTAAGATTGACGAAATTGTGCTTGATCCTTTGGATCCTAATTAATTGCTGAAAATACCAAAAACAACTAAATCTCTATTTAACGTTTTCCTTATTAAATAGGACAGGAGAAAATTAATTATCTTTAAGATCGACCTCTTACTTAAATCCTATTTTACGACCTGTTACTTAAATTGTATTTATAATTTTTTTAACATTAAAACAAAAAGAAAACATTTAGTAAAAATACATTTAGTAAAAGTTTCTTTATAGCGAATCCCCATTATAGTGTACTAATACTAGTGGAAGTAACTGTATATTTTTTGGGCCTGAGAGGAAAATCTAAGCGATTTAGTTGCAAAATCTAAAATAACACTCGAGATACGGTAAGACGGTCAGAAGTCTCTGGATTACAATATCTGTCTCAAAACTCAGAAAAGTAAGAAAGCCTCGAAAGCTCAGTTTCGTCGATCTTCGCTTTCGTCTTATATTTTGGCACGTAGGATCGCTCTTTAAAAAATTGCCCGTCGGTAATTAAACGCCCTGTATTTTCTCGTTCGATCGTTCGCCGGTTCCCCGACCACGGCCTATCTTTCCGTTTTAATTCGCGTCTTCCGGCGCATTCTCGAGCGATTCCTCCCTGTTATTCTTACTCCAGCGATCGTCTTTTGTTCGGGAACGAGACGGACCAGGCAGATTTTAGAACGGGAGAATAGAAACGCCGTGGACGGAGATACCGTGGAATTTATTATCGGGGTGCACGGGACACTAGCGACATTAAATTAACTTACGCGTACCTTAAAATTCTTTTTTTATCGTCCACAAGCACAGATTTCTGCCTCCGAAGCTGCCGCGCGAGACTCGATGCCATTTTCTTTCTCCTTTCGGCGATTTCGAGGCTACACGATTACACTCCATAAGTCACCGAACACTGAGAGGCGATAAAAATTGTGAAGCTAATATTTATTCATTAGCTTAGAAAGTATAACTCATATTGTATACTATGGATTTTACCAAAATAATTTTCGATTTACGAGCGTGTCAGACTCGTTCAAAAACGATCAAATTAATGGTAGAATTCTAGCAGTTTTGTGGTACGTTTTTTCATTAATACTACTAATATTTAAATTTTAAATTTGCTTTCTTACGAGAGTTATAAAATTTATAGTAAAATTGTATGTGTACTGTAATTTGCATCTTCCAATACGAATGTCCAGCGAATTATGGACGATGCGTCTCGTTTATGTATTTCTTTTCCTCTCGATTGGACGCTCGCCTGTTATCGAGCGGAAAATAATCGCGGAACAACGAGCTGCAAATTGCCGTCGTCGAACCGACGAGCGCGTCGTCTTCGCCGCCGACGACTGTCGGGGCCGTTTCCGGCCGCGACCTCAAACTCGAATTATCGCATTAACGCGTAATTGTTTCGCGTTTTCTCGATTCCGACGACACGAGCCGTTAATGGACGGGTTATTATTAAACCGTGACAACGTCTAATCGCTCGCCCCCGTACGGCCCGATCGTTGCGATAGCTCGGGTAATTTAATTACCTTCGTCCCTGCTAGCGATAGTCGGGTTTCCTGACTCTTTTACTCGCGCACTCGTTCGGTCGCCAAGTCATAATCGATACCCCGTAAACGAGAGCGCTGAATGGCGCTCGGACTTATTAAAAAATTAGCGCGCTCGATAATTGGAGGCGATAGTAATTTCTGTTCCGTCCGTTATACGGCGGAGTCTTTGTTCGCGAACGAGTTACGCGTATCCGATATTCCAGAATACGGAGATCGTTGTACTTGGACGAAAGACAGCTACCATTCGGGCGGGGGTGAATTGCTCCAGGTATCCCAAAAGAGCCGTTTACATTCGCGATAACGTCGGAGATATCGTTTAATTGATCGAACAACGTCGATATTTTCGTTTTTTGACCAGAAGCGCCGGGGTCACGGAGTCGTTAAATAATAGACGAAGGAAGTTGCTCGCAAGTGCACACGCTTGGCCACTTACCCGTTCGGAAAGAGTGTCACGTTGCCGTAGAGAAGGGTGGTTTCTTCGTCGTGTGGGAAGCTTTGGCCGTACTCCCAGGGGCCTCCCGAGGTTCCCCGGTGGTTGGACGGACGAAGGGTCCCGGAGCCTCGAAGCAGGAAAGAGAAAAGTTTTTTTTGGATCGTACGAGAAGCCAGGGGCGCGCAAGCGTCGAAGATCATCGCGTCGCGATGTACTTTTCCCGCTGGGGCGCGAATACGTTCGCACGTCGTTCGTTCTCGCGGACGTCTCGAACCGCGTTCCGGCACCCTCGTGGTCGCCACGAGCACCGTCGTCCCTGGGAGTACCACGCGGACAAACATCGAGCTAGAAACTGCGATACGTCGGCCAGAGCACGGCGGCGGCTCACCCCGGACATCGTCTCTCGCGCGGGGGACGCATGCGTCGCGTTTAAACCAGCGCCGAAACCACCCTCTCTACGCGCCGTCGCTCCCGTTTCTTCTTTACCCCTTTCCGTTTCTCTTCTTTATTTTAGCGGGATTTTTTTCCTTTCCGAAAGTTCGTTGGATCGTCGCTGAAAATATCGTGGCTCGACAGACGCGTCTTTCGATACGAATCACACGCGCGTGAGTGTCGGATCGTTTGGTCCGTTTGGAAATTTCGACGATCGTTTTTTGGGGACGCGCGTGCAGCTCGCGACGTCCGAAAATCTTAGATCGCGCGAATTCGTTGGAGTTTCGGATCTCCGAATCAGAGGGGATGGCGCGCACGCGCGAAGCTCGGCGGTACGCCGCGCGGGGGTATCGTCGCGGGGTATGGGGGTGAGTCAGTCAAGCCGCAGCGCGCGTTCAGAAAACTACCCCTAACGCGGTCTCGCATCTTCGGCGAGCTATTTTACAATTTAACCGCGAGATTCGCCCGGCGCGCTTACCCGTCTCCGTTCCCGTTCACCGCGCTCGGAATATCCAGGAAAGTGTGACTCGCGAAGTGCAGTCGCGATTTTACTTCGAAAGTGATATGGGAATCGGTTTACCTCGAGCGTCGAGAATCTCGCGAAAAGGCGAAGGAGAACGGCGGTTCGCGGAGTAGAGGATCCCTCTTTACGATCATGATACAAGCAGGAGCGAACGGAAGGGGACGGGTAAAATTCGTGGGAATTTGAAGCTCGTCGAAATTCCATTTCGAAAAGTCCCAGCGTAAATCCGAGAGCGAGATCGACAAGTGGCCGCTCCGTTTCGAGTTTGCCTTTCGTAGCGTCGATGGAGTTCTGTTCGATCGTGTCCTGAAACGCGTGCCGTTTCCGGGATAGCTTTAGAGTGAATGAGGCGAGCGGAACGGAAGGATCCAGGAAGATGCAGAGCACCGTAGACGGCCGCGAGTCGAGCGACAAGAGAGAACGAGGATTAGAGTCGATCGGCGGAAAGATGTAACCAAAGCTAACCGGGAGCCGAGGTAGACGTTTCCGGATACAGGGTGATCGTGTGACGCGACGAACCTTGACGGAAAGCTTCTCGAAGGTTACCACTCGGGCGGAGAACGGTGAAAAATATGGGATGGTCGTGGAATCATCGAAAGAAAGAGACGAGGTAATCGTTCGGTGATCGTTGCGTCGGCTGACGAGGAGGGCATGCAGAGAGATTTCGGTAAAGAGTGGTTGTGGAAAGGAGGAAGACGTTCTCGATCATCTTTTCCGTCCGATACGACTTATTAACCGGCTCTCGTCATTTGAGATCTTCGTGGGAACGAGCGGACGAAACGCGAGCAGGAAGCAGAAGGCGAAGAAGAGGAGTCGGAAGAGGAGCACGGGCGTCCATCATCGAGGAAATAGTGGTTCTCGAAGTGAAATCGATCTTTTTCGACGATCGAGGGAAGAGGAGGAACGCGGCTCGACGGAAGAAAGATGTGAATGACGGAGAACGGGTCGACGAACGAAAGAGTGCGGTCGTTAACGATGTTTGTGAACAACTTGTCGATTTTATCTTTTATTCGCCGCGTTTCCAAGTAGGATATAGAACGCCGTGCCGTTGGGTAAATGGCGCGTGTCGATAGTTTCGTTCGATTCCCGCTGAATAAGCGTTTCCATTTCCCTTGTTCGCGCTTGTCCGTCACCCACCAACGTAGCACCGGCAAAGAGTATTTTTTTACGCGTTGCAAAAATTTCACCGAAGTTTACGCGTTGGTTCCTGATCCCCGCTGATCCTCCCAAAGGATCGCGTCAATCTGCTCGAGAATTACCCCTACCCCGTCCAGATTTTGTCTTTTTCTTTTTTTGCCTCGGTGATCGGGGCGACAAGAAGCATCATCGTCGTCTTCGTTCGAAGACCAAGTGGAGGTGGTATGTTAAGCAGAGGGTGATTTGTATTTTCATAGGTGGAACGCTGCGACGGTGGTATTAAGTGTGCAGTGATCACGGGTGACCGAGGGAAGACGGGAAAGAGGGTGGTCAATATGACTCCTATCTTCCTCGTCCTGTTGGTGGCACTCGACCCGATTATCGCGCAGAATGGTGGTGAGTAATCGACCAGAGAAATCCAGTTTCCCTAACAGACTCTAGCGGGGACATTAACGCGATGCGAACTGTCTCGAACTGTTTAAACCGACGTTTCTTGTCGAAACGGAAAAGAACTGTGCCGAGTGTTCGCGCGAGAACTCTGGACGCTGTATCGCGGCGATACAACGCGATCGCGCGGTTCGAAGCGCGTCTCGACGGACAGAGTCCTGTAAAGAATATCTCGTTAAATAGAAAAAGACTCGAGCCGGTCGATCCGCGCTATCGAAACGCCGCGACGCGTGATACGTTCGATTCTTGGTCGCGCGTGTGTGTACCAGAAAAACTATAAGGGAAGAAGGGGACGTGGGTGGGCGGGGGGAAAAAAGTGAAACGCGAGCACCAGCATGACGCGCCTTTGTTCGCGGTTTAAAAGCTCGCGCGTCAAGGACCCGTCGATGAGACGAATTTTGTAAATTAACTACGTAAAGATTTTGTTTCTGACGCGTATCGATAGCATTGGGTTCGTAAATTAAATGTAATTTGAATAAATGCATTACCAATTCGCTATAAAAAATATAAAATTCCTGTATATACACCTTTCGAATATTTTTAACCCTTTGCAATCGAAGACCTTTCTTCGATCACCTACTACTAACTCAAACACAGTTTCTTACGAAATAGTTAGTAAATATCCAAGTACACGTATCTTTCTTTTACATTCTCCGTTTATGTATTTTGTTCTATATAATCACTTTAAAACAATAATATAAATTCTTTGTTGGACGCCCCTTTAGAGGGTACACTTTGAGAGTAGATTTCACCCCTTTCAAAAGTAAGAGTCAAATATTTTTGATCACCAGTATGGCAAATTTCATCGAAACTAGCGATCGATACTATGTTCCAAAATGTTAAAGAATGCATTTATTTAAATTATATATTAAAAACTGAGCTGAACAAGAATAAGTCCTAGTACAAAGCTCGAACGTATGGAACGACCTAATAACTATATCAGACATTTAATACCTACAAAACAATCATTCGTAAGAATCATGTGCATTGGTCACACAAAAAACAAAGTTTGCAATAACAAAGGTACGCATTCGATATAAAGTTAAACCTCGATTATTTGTGGCCTCTTCAAGTATTTTCTATCAATTTATTAAGTCTGATTGGTCTGATTCGGGACCGTGTTTTTCGGTATAGTAGAAAAATAAAGGCGCGTCGTCGCTGGTGCACGCACAACGCGTCAGGGCAAGCACGGCGTCGCGACGCGTTCAGTTCCAGTGCACTACGAATCGTCCGTTTCGAGTTCGCTTGCCCGCCGCGTATCGCTTCGTCGAGAAAAGAAACCGTCAGGACCTTGGCTTGTGCCTGGGACCACGTCGAACCAGAAGAGACGGTTACGCAACGAGAGACATCCAACGCGATGGAGGCGACTCTCGGACCCTTTAGACTCTAAGACTCGAGAATCCGACGTACAGACGAGGGAAACGCCTCGCAGGGCCTGCCCGTGGCTGCCCAAACGCGTCGATTCTCGCGTGCATCGCGTTCCAGCTCGAGTACAGCGATCGTAACCCTTTTCCACGGATATCGACGATATCGGTGTTTCGATTCGACGAATCGGGCGGCGATAATCACCGTTATTACGCGGCGATCGCCATGATACTCGCTAATTCAGCCGAGTGTCACGTTGACACGCGCAATTCGTACAATTAATCGCGACGTGGACTCGTCGGTCCAAAGTTCACGTGGCCGGAAACGAGTGACTAATTTTCGGTAGCATTAGTTCTGTTTAGGGTGGATTTGATTTTAGTCACGGTGTACGCCAAAGTTTAAACGAGTTTACTACTACGTACGTGATATACAGGAAAGTATAGACATTACATTGGAATTAGTGCACAGAACATAATAAAATGATAGAATTTTTGATAGTGACCGCTTGGAAAAACACCCACGTATCGTTGATTTTTACACACTGTTTATATTATTTATAGTATTTACACCTGTCTGTCGGGCTTGAAAGTAAGTATTACTTGCCTGGTAATATTGATATTAATGAGCAACGCCGATTCACGTCCGATTATCGACGTTAACCAACGTTTGATAACTGCTTGTAAAAAGACCGTGTGCTTATATTATTTATACCTCTCTAGCAAGTAATTGCCCGTGAATGTTTAACAAAAAGAAATAGTTTTCAATTTCTATTAAAGAATTTAAACAAAAAATTGTCAACAATTGTCGATCACGGTAGACGGGGGAGAAGCATCGAGGAAATATATAAAAAACTGGTAAAAATATCTCGAAAAGGGTGGACTCTGGAATCCCATAGTTAATGCAGATCCATCCCCCGGTTCGTGTTCCGTCTGTGTCGTGGAAAGACAAGCAGCCGAGGTCGGGCAAGGAAGATTTCCTCGGAGGTTCGCTTCCTGTCGCGCGTCCTCGAAAAATCATCCTCGAGGGCAGCGGGACGAAAGCTCTGGGCAACCAGATGCTGCGTCGGCTTCCTGTCTATCCATCTATTTATCTTTCCCTCCGGTGACTCCCGGGCCGCGCGTCTCTTTTCCCTCGACCGTTTCGTTTTCGATTCGCGGCGCGCCGTCTCAAAAAAATAGAATCGAGGCGCTCCTGTCGCCTGCCATTCGCGCGTTCCGTGGAAACGTCTCCACGTAAGTGCATCGAAATTCGCGGGTCGCCTCGGCCTCGGTTGGGTTTCGAGCAAGTTACGCGCTCTCACGGCCTTTCAGAATGCATCGCGCACAGTCTTTTCCCGTTAGCTACACGCCAGTACCCGTTTCTCTGCGTTACGCTTTTCCCTTCCAGGTAACTTTTACGTCAGAAGTACCGGGAGAGCAAGTCGAGGGGAACGTGAATTTTCTGCGGCCGTTACCGCGCGGAGGGATCGTTACGATTTCAAAAAGGTTACGCCCCGTCCCGTTGAAAAGAGAAAAATAAAAAAACACGTCCGACACATTTTTCCGGGTATTACGTCGCTCGTGGGACGGTTCGAATGCTTAGACGACGCGGGCCGTTTCCACGGCGCTTCGACAAACTTTATCAGCGTGTATTTTATTAGACGCACCGATGGAAATAGGGAAAAACGTGGCTCCGCAAATGTTTCCCTTTCGCGTCACGGGCATCGAAAGCTTTGCGGTAGCGAAAACATTTCAACGTCGAACCGCAAACGCGGCTACGTCGCTTCGGTTTGTATCTTCGAATCGTTCGATGATCTCTAAGAGATTATACCACCCCAGGGCGTTGGGACGGAAAATATTTTCACGATTTTATTCAAATAAATTTTTTCCCACCCCCTGCGAACGAAACGTGGAAGAAACTTTTAGAGAATATTTTTTATGGTTACATTAAACGCGGGGGATCGAAATGGCGTTGTTGTAGTCATCCTGGATTCAGAGTTCACCCGAGTTTAAAAATCGAAAGTTGAGAAATATTATTATTCCCTATATGAAAATTATGATGTTGCCAGATGAATAAGTAAGGAAAAGGAAAATTAGATACCTATTTCATTCCAGTGCCCTAGATCGCGTAGAACTTAATAATTTTTAATTTTTTTTAAACATAGTGCAGAGTTGGTCGTATCAGAATTGCGTAGAATAACGTGAAGTAGTATTACTTTACAAAAAAATCAGTTACGAAGTTGTGTGCGACTGTTGAAGATCTGATATTTAAATATCACGCTAAATGTAATATGAAAATAATATCAAGCAGTTTAGTAGTTTATTAGAAGTGTTCAGTATAAATTTCATCCAGAGCAACTTAATAGTATTCAAGCTGAAAGACATAGTTTCGAAAAAGCTGGTCCGATGTATCGACGTTTGATGTTTCCAAAACAGTTTCATCATCGTTATGTTTATAGTTTGGGCTAATTTTTAACAACTTTACCATCACTTTTCGAGGAACCTGTAACATTTTGTATTCGTACGAAGGCACTTGTAGATCCTTTACGAATATCTCATTTCCAGACGACGCCAAAAACGGTCATTTTTTCACCATCCTCCAAAGAAATTTTTGTCGTCGAGCAACGAAACCCAGCCGTAACCCCATAATCGACTCCAGCGGGAGAAGTCGAAGCCCCGGAAGTTGTTTACCGCGGGTAAAAGTTCTGCGTTCCCGATAACGATCCGGGTATCCTGAACCCACAACGTGGCACGCGCAGTTGGCGATGTAACCAGACATGTATTCAACTTTTCTACGTGGGTTTTCGGGACAACGAACCCTCGAATCGCGTACGCGTGAACGTGGCCGGTAACCGAGGAGCGGTTTAAAAATATTTGCACGCGAACGAACGTTCACGTCGGCGCGAAAACTCCCCGTTTCGAAATGATCGGGGGGCAGGTTTTTTTTATTTTTATTCGACGCGCCTCGGTCGACTGGCTTCGTTTTCTGGATTCAGCCGGGTCCGTGGCGTTATTTATCGTCGCGGCAGACGCGATAATTTACATTTCGCTTCGCGTTACGACCCGGGGAAACCGTCGCGCGTTGGCTGTCGTTGTTTTTATCGGTAATTGACAGAGTAGACCGGGACGAAACGAGCGAACGCCTCCGAAAGGGACAGGAACGGTCAAAGCTTAACGCGGCCCGGCGCCATGGCGGACAAACTGACAGCGGCGATAAGCAAAGAGCGCCGCTGCTAACGATACGCGACAGCCTTCCGCCGCGGTGATTCTTCGTTTGCCAATTTTTCAATTTCGTTCCCTCGATGTTCCCCGGTAAATTTCATCGAACCTCTAATTCCCCGTTAATTGGAAAAACGAAGGCGTGGACGCGCGTTCTCTCTCGCGCGATGGGGGCAGCGGCGAACGAAAGGTGGCTGGAGAGAGGAAAAGTTCGTTAGGAGCGTTTCAACTTTCAATTCCGAGGTTCGCCCCCCTCCCTCCCCGACCGGAAGTTTCGGGTCGCGCGCGGTCGTGAACCGCGGAAGCCTACAACCGACGTTAACGATAAGGAAGGTAACCCGGTCGGGAGAAGTTTATCGACGTTAAAGAAAGGCGAGCAGCGCGTACGAGCTGCTCTCGGGATTTCCGGATAACGAAGGGCTAAGAAAGGTCGGGGGCCGAGGCGTTGGCGGTCGCGGTCGCGGTAGTTTATTCCCACGCGTGGGCGTGTGTGTGTGTGTGCGGTGAGCACAGGTACGCTGGCGTCCATAAGTCACCGGACATTTTGCTCGCGCGTCTTGGAATATGTAAATTAAGGATGGAATTTTTCCGAAGCTGACTTCATTATCTCGGTTTCTTACGTCTTAAGTTAGCACTTTGGCGCGAATTTTACGACGGTTGCGTGAAATTAAAATAAATGTGCCCCGAAGGTAATATCGCGTGGAACGGGATACGTACCCTGTCTCGATTGAAGCTTCGTTTATGATGACGCAAATTGAATTTAGCTAATGAAATTTAAATTATAGATGTTTGTATGTTTTTTGTGGAAGTCACACGATTGCGTCGATATTTCCCGTTGTTCGTACTAATAAAAATTCTCGAAGTGCAGGGACTCATGGACAATTCTACAGAAAGGTTAGAATGGCATTAATGAAGAAAATATCTACCAGCAAACAATTGTTGCTAAAATTCTATCGTTAATATGATGGATCGTAAAACGACAATTTTGAATTGTTGATATATACACTAATATAATAAAATATCCTGAAGAACAATTAGTAAAATTAGCTCCACAACCGCCTCAACATTTTCTGCGATCTCTTTTATTTTCTATAACCCAATTTTTCAGCCTAAATATCTGATAAAATTCCACAACGCGCGCCCCGATATCCGAAATATCTCAAAATTTTTCCGCATTTTTGCATCGACTGGGACAAAAGAGACTACGTAAAAACATGATTTCCTTTATCATCCCTTACGGTCGAGATTTCAGTTTAAAAATCGTAACAATTTTCTTGCGATAAGCTACCCAGTGACCTTTATTTTCTCTACCCTTTAAGAACGTCGCTTCCCAGTGTTGAATTCTTTTTATTCCCCGTTCGTCAGCTATCGAATGAGTCCTGGAGGGAGAGTGTAGGTCCAAGTGGCACGCGGGAGGGTCACCGGGTGATAAAGTAAAAAAGTTACTCGAGCTATTTTATGGGATCCCTCGACGGGAGGTCTGCCGCGATCCTTGGCAGGCGGTAGGGTAGGTTGCAACCGCCAGCATCGTCCCCCTTTCCGTCTTGCAGCGCATCCACCGTCGTTTCGTTCTTCCTGTCCACCCCCTCGCGCAGGCTTTTACGGTATCGAACGAGTGTCGTCGGGATAAGCTCGAGGTTGGCCTAGACTCGCAGCAGGTATCGCGCCGTAGAACGCTGCCAACCGATGGGGGACCGGGGCAGGGCGGAGGGAACGGGGACGAGGTCTGGCTTGGCCGCAACATTCTCGGGTTTACACCCCCGTCGTGAACTTCCCTCTGGATCCGGGATTAGCCGTGGTAGGCGGCAAACGTTCGTTCGGAAGTTAAACTGATTTTCCCCGTGGCGTCGAACGACGCGAGACGCGTGCGGGGCTTCGACAGACGCCTAGACTCCCACCGGTTTCTTTCGTCGAATCGCAATCTCCCGCGAACCGATTCCCGTGATTCGTAATTGCCACCTCCGGGGGAAACGAGTCGAAGGAAAACGTCGTCGTCCTCGTCGTCGTCGCGAGGAAATATCGCGGGCACGAGACGTTAATAATATCGAGTAGTCTCGTGGGCGGGGAGGATGGAGGGAGGGGAACCTGGAAAGCCTTCGGAGATCGGTATGCGACAGAGGCGGTAACTTTCCGTCCCACCAAGACGTTGATACCGTCGATGTATCGAGAATTTTCTCGGTCTTTTTTTTTTTTTTTTTTCGCCCCCGCTGTTTCTATTCCTCCTCGTCCGAGGCGCAATTTATGGGGCGGCGAAGTGCAGTTCGCTGTTCCCATCCGGTTCGAAGTGTCATCAGGCATACGCTCGCACGCGCGAAATCGATGTAATTGACGTACGTATATACAGGTTGAAAAAGAAGTCTAAGACCCGTCGCGAGAAATAAGCAATACTTAATCAACGTACAGTGCCGGCCACGTTCTTAAGAACGCTTATTTAAGTCGAATTTATTTACGCGTTGACCCTCTGTACTCCACTGACGCTAACACAAATTTAATTTAGGAAATATACGAAGAAAAATGTAGTTTTTTTTAAAAGACACATCACAAAAGTAATTTATATAAATTTAGACATAATAGTTACGTAAACTGAAATAATATTTTTTAATTGACGAGTCTTATGAACATATTGAAATTTATTTAAGCCTGAAAAATTCAGCACTTGAATAGTTTGCATTTAATTCATCCAATGACTACAAATATTTTTTACTCCTCTCGTCCAGTGCTACGAAACCTTCGAAAGTCTCAAATTCTGTCTTTAACATTCCCATTCAAATTTGACACCCTTCGACGCGATAGTCGATTGAAGACTCTTTCAAAGCTTTTCGAAGACCACGAGAACTCGGCTGACACCGTCGCTGAATCCGTTTCCCGGCAAATAAAAACGCGAAAAGCTATACTTTACAAAGGAGTTGTTATCGGGAGTTGTTATAGCGTAGCGGCTATTAAATGAGAGGCGTAAATGCATTACATTGCATATGCATGATCCTTCCTCGTTTCATAAGCACGAAACTGGAATAGCATCGGACGCGCTTTTCTTCTTCCCCTTGTTGGCAAATGGACTACGTTGAAAAGTCATAAGCAAACGTGTTGGATGATTTTCGCTGTATCTCGTAGCGTCGTTCGATCGATTCGTCGTGGAATCTCGGGTTTTGCATTTCTTTAGCGATAGCTTATTACCCTATAATTTCTCTATCGACTCGGGAAAGTATCTTTTCCCTCTTTCAATTACGAAATTCTGAGCGTCTTTCTCGCGAGAGAAACGAGCTAACCGACCTTTACCAAAAGATCGTTGCTGTTGTAGCAAATTAATATTGCAAGAGCTAGGTGAAGGAAAATGAAAAACTTCATACAATCTAATATATACGTGTAAAAGAGTAATTTTAGAAACTGGGACAAGTTGTTTTCCAAGCAAAAATACGAGAAATTGATACCGGGAAAAGATGAGAAATCCCCCGATAAAGGCTATTTTTGTCAATTTAAATTTGTCATGTTCAGTGTGTACGTCTTTCATTCTGTTTGTGAAAGTATTATTAAGGCATAACCATCGAAGAATAATTCATCGAAGATCTTGATTTTCGTGTAGAAATTCTATTCACTGTATTTGATCAAGCTGACGATTTGTAAACACATTTAACTCAGTTCATAATAGATTTGCGACTTGAGTGTTCTAGCTATCTACAGTTTGCTTATTAACCCCTTGCCTTACGATTTACTTTCGAGCAAACATACTCGTCCAGACAATTTAATTTGATCGTTGTACGCGCAACTGTTATAAATGAAAGTAACGTGTTTCAGTTTTAATTAAATTCTCCGAACTATTCTCAAATCTGATATCTAAATGCTTTAAATATTTTGACGGGTACAAAGTTAGATTCGGTACAGAGATTCGTCGTTTCCGTTCAAGGAATAAATTGTGTTAAATCAACTCGATTTAAAATGTATCGTAATGATTTGGGGAATGTTCATATTAAATTCATTTTCGATATTAAATAATCGTATGCGTTGGAAAAAACTAGTTTTAAGTTCAGTCTCGATAGGAAATTTATTCAAAATTGAATATGAAAGTTATAACAAGAACATTTATACGCTCAGTAAATTTGTGAAGTTCAATAAAAAAGGAAAAATGAGATACATATATCATATGAGATACAACACAGAATTAAATTCACATAATCTACCACTGAAAATATGAAAAATATGTTATACGAAATTTGTTAAAACTTAGTTATAAAATTATAAATTATAGGCAAATATTGTACGTGTTAATAAATACGCTGTTATTCTCGTACAGCGGATCAAACATTCCCATAAACATATTGTCGTTATATTTTTCATTTGAAAGTTCTTTTAGCATTTTAATGCTATTACGCGATATTAATGACTCGCACGGTACTATATACGATAACTGAAAAGCAACCGTAGCTACAATGAATCATTAGAAAACGAGAAATATTATGAAAGTACAGGCAAAGTAAACACGATTGTATTATCAAACTTGCAATATGCTGCTACGCGGATATTCAGTCTACATTCAATATATGCCTATAATTTTCTAACAAAGCGTTTCCAAACAGACTTATGGACTACGATTAATAATTATGATTGTGTATATAATCTTGCACGAATATTTATCGCAAACAAGTCGTATCATCAATAGGAATTGCTGAAACTTTTTTAGGTATGTAGCGACAAAGTAAATGTGAAAATAAACATAGAAGACAGCATGAATTATAGTAGTTGGCATAGTCATTGGATAGGGGATGAAATGCCCTTTAAAATGAGCGTTTGTACGAGTCGATAGCTTTATTAGTTCCGGAGATATGAGGATTTTAGTTTCAAGTCGATGCGGTGGCTAGTTTCGGAGATATAAGCGTCCGAAGCTTTGTTTACATTTCGTTGCGCTCGCGCGAGTTCATTAATCCCCCGCGCGCGTAGATAGTAGACAGTGCGTAGTAAATTCTTGGAAATACTACGTCTTCCTGGTCACGTGACTGTCTCGACTCACGCGCGACAAGGAAGTACGACGCGACGCGTCAGACGAGGACAGAGATAGTCGAATTAAGAAAAATTACCTTTTACATAACTTACGATATCTCGAAAACGGTAAGTCCGATCGACAAAATTCAAAAACCACTTTAAAGGGGAAGGTTTACCGCTGCCAACGATGGCTTAATAATTAATAAAACACTAGTAGTTTCGAAACAGCACGCGTCTAAAGTTTTAGTATTTTTAATACGCGTGAATAGGCTATTATACGCGAGCCGGACAGCGGGACAGTCGAATTGAAAGAAATTACCTTTTACATAAATTGCGATATCTCGAAAACGGAAAGTCCGATCGACAAAAACCAAAAACCATTTTAAAGGGGCAGGTTTACCGCTGTCAACGATGGCTTAATAATTAATAAAACACTAGTAGTTTCGAAACAGCACGCGTCTAAAGTTTTAGTATTTTTAATACGCGTGAATACAGAAAAAGAAATTACCTTTTACATAAATTGCGGTATCTCGAAAACGGAAAGTCCGATCGACAAAAACCAAAAACCATTTTAAAGGGGAAGGTTTACCGCTGCCAACGATGGCTTAATAATTAATAAAACACTAGTAGTTTCGAAACAGCAGGCATGTAAAGTTTTTATATTTTTAATACGCGATATTAGACTGTTCCAAGACAGTGGACGTTAAATACGTATATTTTATTTGTTAACGATCGAAAGAGTTGCCATACTTTCGCGACCAAAACTGGAAAAAATGTTTCGTTGATTTAAAATAATTCAACCCCGCGAAAAGTGGAAAAGTCCGATTCCCGAAAAATTACAACTAATCCGGCGTACTGAAATTCCCACATACCTTCCGCGACGTTTTTGATTTACTAAACGTACGGCAACGCGGGCTGTTCGTTTTGTTCCTGGGTGCGTCTAAATTATTTCACTACTTTTTCTCGGGCGAGAGATGCTTTACCGGGGATGCAAAAAATCAGGGAAAGCGAAACAAACGAGCCCGGCGAGTATTTCGGCCGCGCAATTCCTCGGGCAGGAAAATAAATTAATCTTAAATAATTAAATTTCGCGGATGTCGCTAAATATACGAGCCTGGTTTTCGGGGAAAGGTTTGCCGCGGGTTTCGCGTTGCAAAGTTTCGCTTTTACATCGCTCGAAGGTGGAAACGGTACTTCGGGCTTTTAACGGGACTAACTCCCGTTGCCAGTATATTATCGGACGAATTTATATCGTCGGTCGAAACGGATGGCCCCCAAAGCGTGCGGAACATTCCTGAAATTTCGAATATTAAATTTATGATGGATCGCTGCCTTTCGCGAGGGTCTGCCGTTTTCCGAGAGTAGAGTCGAGGGAAGCTGATCCCGTGGGAGACTCGGCGAGGATGGAAGTCGGAAAATAAAGAGGCCGAAGTAACGTTGTCGTCGGGAAAGATAAACGTTTCGTCGCCGCTTCTTTTTCTAAATGCGACTCCCGAAGAGGCGCGATCAATCCGTCGTTCCCGGGCCCATTTATCGATGACAATGGCGAATACTGCTTCAGCACACGCAATCCACGCCACCGTAACGAACTCCGTATACCGTTTTGCCCTTACTTTTCGAATTCGGAAGTCCCCCACAAAGCGTATTTCAAGAGAGTGCTCTAGTCTAGCGTTTCATTTTTTTGAATTGTTAAAAATTCTTTTACAAATACTATATTTTGCATACGTATCTATTTATGTTTTAGGAATGTTCACAATTTTTTTTGGGAGGAAAATAATCAAAACTGAGTGAATTATATGTCACTGAACAAAGTTTCTTTTAGGAAAAGTGTCCTACTGGATTCCGATCATTCTGCTTGTTTGAAATGGAAAAATTAAAAGGATTCTTGATTAATATGATTGTGATTATGGTATGAATCGAAATTATAAAAAAAGAATTTTCCTCATTGCCTTTCCCTAATACCCTCAGAGAACCGAAAAATTGAAACTCTAGAATAGCCCCTTCTTTTCAATCGTTTGTTTCGGAAAACGGTTTGGATCTTAAGAAAATCGAATCAAAAACTTCGTTAACGTTGCTTTATTTCACTTTTGTATGGAATTTTTATCAGATTTTGTCTGTAAAAGGTATTTAATAAAATAACCAATTTTTGTCAGGTTTTCTGTTTCGAATATAAAAGATGAAAAATTAAATTGCACGAACGTAAAGGTAAAAATATTTGAAAGGTAACCTTTTGAAAAATAAGATGTGTATTTCATAGTAGACTGTATTATTGTTTAGTACGAAATGGATAGAATTTTGAAAATATATTCGTGTTATAAAATTTATAATTTCGAAACTTTGTGCATATAATAATTATTGATTTAACATTATCAAGTCATTAGAAAAAATATCAAGTATATTGTTTAAGTGACTTTTTTTATAAATAACAAAATTAAATAGATCAGTTAAAACATCCTTATTATTATTTTCCTAAATAACTATCTATGTCGCTAACTAACGTGTGAATTTGACAGTGTATTCGACAGACGTCTAGAATATATTGCAACCACATTTTTTTCGTACTACATACAAGGTGGTCCACGCAACTGTTTCATCCCATAACTCCGTTATCAGTGCATTTAGAGAAAAATGTCAATGAAAGAAAACAAATGGCTCCAAGAGCACTACATTTATAGGATCATATTTTTTTTATAAGTGCAATGGTAAAATTGCATTGTGCTTTTTTTTCATAGATCGAATCCTTTCGTCATTCTGCGTGAAAAACATTGGGATACGATGATATATTTCATTCGGTTGGACAACAAAATGTTATATTACTATAAATCAACTATCAATTTGATAAATCCATAAACAGTTATTAATAGTCAAGCTTAAATACAGAATCTTATATATATTTAATCTTGAATAAATTTCCTATTATAAATGAATTTAAATATGTATATATTTTTAAGAATCGACTAGCCCCAATTTGCAATTCTTTTATTTCGCATTTGAAAATGTCTCGTAAACTTCTTCGAAGCTTCAATAACCCGTTTTATGGATGGTTGTCGCTGACGGTGTTCTCCTAAAGGATATCTTTTTCCCTGTGTTCTCATTATCAGTCGTCCACTCGATGGCAACTTGGCCGCGACTTGGATTCGTGTCGCGTCGTATACTTTAAAACGGTCCATTAACCGCACGTACGATTACAGTAGGGTTACTTATCGATTACTATTATAATGGGGTTCGAGAAGTGTAGAGGAAGCCGAGGAAGGCAGCGCACGCCTTCCCGGCCCCTTTGCTCGGCTCGTGGTCGCATTTGTATGGACGGCACAGGAGAGTGTGTCGCCGTTCCACATAGTAGCACCATAATTCGCAATAACTGCCGTAATAACCGTACCTCCTTACAGGCTCGAATACTATCGCGGTAATTGCCGCGGTAAAAATGCTTCAATATCGTTTTCCCTCCCCTTTCGAAGCAAGTTTTTTCGTTTGTATAGCCTCGTTCTACAAGAATATCGTTACAGTGACAGTGTGGGACCGAAAGTCCCCAAATCCACAAAAAGAAAAGGAATGGTTACCAACTGGTACCAAGATTGGTAGGACAACGTTCGAGATTTCTAGAAGGGTCACTTCACGCCAAATCACTCCTTTTTCCTTTGGGATTTTGTTCAAAATTGAATATGATGTAAATCGTACGATATTAGGGGTAGTTTAAGCCATCAGTTTGGTAGTTTCGAGTTTATTAAAAAGATACAGACCTCTAAAGACTCTTGAAGAACTTTTGTGAAAGTGGTTCGTACTTCGGAATTTTTATCTCGAAAACTGTTTATCGTATCGAGATGTTCTTTTTTAGTTTTATTTGGAAGGGATTGACTTTTCTATATAAATTTTTCTCGGAATGAGAAATCAGCTTTCCAACGTCGAAAATTATAAATAAGTTTTTATTTTTTAAATACAAGTTAGTACGACCCGTTTTAAACTACCCTAAATATCGTATGATCTAAATCTTACTCCAGAATAACCTACGAATATTTAAAATTCTCAGATATATCTGAAATTCTCGGAAAAAAGTTCAAAAATTATAAAAGTTGATGGAGTAAAAGTAAATGCATCGAATCAGTAATAAATGCAAACGATATTATATGGGCGTATTACTAATTCGATGCATTATTTTCATTCGGTCTTGCACCTTTCATAACTTTGCAATTTTATAAATTGTAATTTATATTTCGGGGAAATCCGGACCTTCTTGGAAATCGTGAAATTTTTTCCAAATTGATTCCAAGAAAAATTCTCGACCCGACATTTTCGGGTTCTCACATACCTCTGCTGGCCGGCAATGCGAAGATCGTGAGTTCGAATCCCGTATGTGCTTCTTTTTTCCTCGATTCTGGCAATACGACTGAAATTGAGTTTCCCCTGCATCGTCGAAATGTCTATACGAGTGACGACCTCAGAATACTTACCTAATGCGAGAGTCTTGATCGTTTTATTGGCAACTACGGTAGGACACTCGTATCCATGGAGAGGGATAGGTTTTTAAATCCCCAGCGGGACACCTCAAACGTTCAATATGCTTAAAAAGGGAATTTTTAAACTAATTCTGAAACTAGATTACAGTAAAGTAATATCTATATATTGATTGAGGCTTCGTTAAAAAGTTATTAGAAAATTATATTAAAAAATTTCAAATCATTCTGAAAAAATTAGTATAATAAAAAAAAAAATTATTATAAATTATTAATAATATTGCTACATATTCTACACTAAAATACGCGGCGTTTGGCTTTTTGAACATTAAAATCGTCCAATCCGTTCAGAAGTTATGACGTTTTAAAGATACGCATGAAATTTCAGTGAAACATATCAATGGTATGGTCAGACATGCAATATTCGGTAATGAATTTTTTTCTCGAAAATGCGTAGGATTTCGGGGGTATGTCTATTCACCAAAAATGATTGTATTTGACCTCCGCAGCTGAAAATAATTTTTTTAAAACGATTCGAAAAAATTTTTTTTCGTCGAAAAATTTGTCTACTTATTGAATTTTTTTCTCGAAACTGGGTAGGATTTCAGGGGTATGTATAATGACCAAAAATGATTGTAATTGACCCCCATAACCAAAAATAATTTTTTCAGAATGATTTGAAATTGTTTAATTTAATTTCTTAATAACTTTTTAACGAAGCCTCAGCTAAGAAATTGATATTCTTGATTTTCGTCTTATTTTGGCCTCTACAATCTCCCATTAAAATTTTTCCCAGGAGTGGCCGAACACTCTGTATATACTAAAGGCCCATAGTAAAGGCTCGTGCCTTTTTGAGAACTACAAATTAACCGTGCATTTTTTTATGTATTTTATTGTTGCAATAACGCAGATCGAAAGAGTTGGAATACTTTCGCGAGCAACTGTATCTCGCGGCTTTTGCCCCGAAGACGATGCAGCGGCGAGGTCAACGCCTTTCCTCGCCGATGGGTTTCCGAAACCCCGAGGCGCGCTCGTGCGTGTTCCCGTTACATTTTCAATTTTACGTCGCGTCTACTTTCCGCGGTACTTTTTCTCCGTCCGCGCGACGCATCTTGCCTCACGGCTCGATTCGTGACTGTCAGCTCGTCGTGGCGCATGCACCGAAAACTTGTCCGCCGGCTGTCACCGGTAACGTTGCGCAATTGCGCCTAAACTTTTGTTCCCAGGGATCGGGTTACAGGGTTCACGGGGCACCGCCGTGGGGATTCGACGCCGGATAGTAAAACCCGGCGAAATCGTATCGACGACTTCCGCGCGGTCGAGAACGTAACGCGAGAACACTGTCTTGGAATTTCATCGTCGAGGTATCCGCGCGAGAGGGCGGGGGCTTTTGACGTCTTTTACCGCGGCGCAAACCCTTCCTTGCCGCCGGACGGATCGATAACGCGTACCTTTTCCCATTCGCAAGATTAATAAATCCATTTCCGGGGAGCCCTCCTTTGTATCGCTCGCGCAAAAAGTCGGCCTGCGCGAGCCAACGCTCGGAAGAATTTCGATGGAAGCTTGGCGGATCTCGACGTGCCTCTCTGGCTTTTCCCCGAAGGCTGGAAATCGATAATCTTTGGGAAAGAATCGAACGTCAGTGGCGGTTAGGTGCATCGAGGTGTTTGTCTGTGACACCTTCGAAAAATCGATTCTTTTTTTCTTTTAATAATATACAGGGTGTTCGACCACCCTTGGGAAAAATTTTAGTGGGAGATTCTAGAGGCCAAAATAAAACGAAAATCAAGAATATCAATTTCTTGACTGAGGCTTCATTAAAAAGTTATTAACGTTTGAAGTTCCGCCCGTACTGAATTTTTTTCTAGAAAATGCGCAGGATTTCGGGGGTATGTCTATTCACCGAAAATGATTGTAATTGACCCCCTTAGCTGGAAATATTTTTTTTAGAACGATTTGAAATTTTTTTTTTTCGCCGAAAAATTTAGGCACCTACCCCCTATCGATTTTTCTTAAAAATTTGTTTTTCATTTTTAGTAATTTCGCTTGACGTTCTACAGAAAAGTTGTCTAATACTTTTTTATAGGTACCCATGAGCTCTACTTCAGAGAAAAGTTTCATTGAAATATATTCACAATTGTGGGAATTATGACTGTTTGAAAATTGGACCATTTTTATGGGGTTTTTCTCATTTTGCGAGGTCAAGGACCAACTTTTCGAATATTTTTGCGATTTGTACATATTCTCCATCAAAATACGCGTAGTTTGCTTTTTTAAACATTAAAATCGTCCAATCCGTTCAGAAGTTATGACGTTTTAAAGATTCGCATGAAAATTCGGGCAGACATTTCTGGCCAGAAATTATATTTTCGGAAAGGAATTTTTTTCTCGAAAGTGCGTAGGATTTCGGGGGTATGTGTGTTGACCAAAAATGCTTGTAATTGACCCCCGCAACCGAAAATAATTTTTTTAAAACGATTCGAAAATTTTTTTTTTCGCCGAAAAATTTCAACACCTACCCGATTTTTTTTCTCGAAAATGCGCAAGATTTCGGGGGTATGTCTCTTCACCAAAAATGGTTATAATTGACCCCTGCAACCGAAAATAATTTTTCCAGAACGATTTGAGATTTTTGAATTTAATTGTTAATAACTTTTCAACGGAGCCTCCATCAACAAATTGGTATTCTTGATTTTCGCCTTATTTTGGCCTCTAGAATCCCCCATTAAAATTTTTCCCAGGGGTGGCCGAACACCCTGTATATATTGGCTCGTATAAAATTTCTATAATTTCTCCAAATAATCCAGAATGTATCCCCTGTCCGATCAAATCGATTCGTCGAGTAGTTTTTCTTCGATAAATTCTTGAATTAAATTAAATTAAATTTTCTTTTCTTTTCATTTTTCGAAAATATTTAAGGATGCACTGTTAAATTTTCTGCTTTTCAGCATGTTAATTAATTTTAACAGACGATGCAGGTGTTTGTGTAGACTTTTATCGTCCCTTAGTTCTGCTGAAATTTTATAATAAAGGCAGTTTATATTTCCTTTATTGAATAAATATTGAAGGCATTCAAATTTACTTCATTGGGCACAAAAGACTTTGACTTATAAACAGGCATGTTTTTAATAATTTCAGTGGCTCTGTCATAGAAGACTCCAATGAAAAGCATATTGATTACGCTTTATACGGTTAGAATGCTGCTGATATTAAAATTTACTTCATTGGATAGAGATTTTAAATCTTATTTACTCTTATAGACTTTAATCTATTAAAGAATTCATTTATATTTAACGAGAATGAACGTCGGTGTACACGAACCATTTACACAATTTATGCAATTGTGGTTCGAATACTTTACGTAGAAATCGTTTTCGTATCGTGGTAGATTTCTCGGCAAACCATCGTCAAAGTCGAAACTTGAAACATCTTTAACGACGCGTTTAGCACGTTTTCGACCATAAAAGAACGATAAATACCTATTAACAGTATGCGCGGGTTCGCGTGCTTGGAAACGGATGTAATTTAACCGCGATACGCCCAAACAAAGACGATCGTTTCGTTCGCGATTCTTCTCGGCCGAATCGCCACGGTATTTGCCACTTTGAAAAATTTCCTCGCGTCGCGTGTCTTGTGAAAAAGAAAAACATAAACTAAGAAATCGTTGTATCGTTCCGTTTATATTTGCATAAGTATGTCACCACGATTCTATCAAAAATATATTGTATGCAGTTGTGCAATTTATAATATTGCATACTAAATGTATTGCACGCTAAATTCAAGAAGTTCTTTTGTATTGAATATGTAACAAGACGTAAAACTGCACGGAGAAAGGTCATCTTTCTCAATTTCAATAATATTCTCGAGTATTTTTCTGCAAAAGAGTAATGCTTCATTTTAAAGATATGATTATTAGAAATCTTGAATTGTAGCACGAATTCATTTCATTACCAACGGAGTTCCATCGTGCACGCACAAAGGGTTGATTATTGCTAGGGGCGCTTCGATAATAAGCACGAGTATGTAATTATAATTTATATTAAATTTGCAATTATTTATTCATCGTTATTGTTTTGCGAACAGAACCGAATCAACTCGAATCATTATGAACGAAATATAGTATATAGTTTATAGTAATTACATCTTGAAAACGAAGAATGAGCTATAATTACGTTTCACGGTAGGATACTTAGAAATGTACCCTTCGCGGCATATTTTTAAATTATTACGATCAGCGAGGAAAAGCCCCATTGTGCACTTTTACCGTGAAACAAGTACATTAGAGGAATGTGGTGTTTCTGAATTTCTAAAATTGACGATAAATTTGAAATTGAGACATAATTCTATTGTAACGAAATTCCGCTTTATTCGTACGAATATCCTCCCTTTTCAAGACGGATAAATAAATTTCCAAGACGATAAGGAAAATAAAATTATTTCTCTCCTACGAGAATATTCTGTAAATTCAGAATTTTATTTTCCGCTGAATACCAAATATGAATATTTAATTTATTCCTCTTTTAGACTGAAAAATTGTTCTCGAGAACAATTCATATCGATTCTCGATAGGAGAATGTTTTCATATTGGAGCGTTTCATAATTTTTAAATTTCTTTCTTGGGTAATACAAAGCGTTTAATTGTCATTTCATCAGAATTTTTAATAATTTCAAAAATTATTCTGTACGAGAAAAATCTATGAAAGCCTTTTGCATGAAGCTGTTTAGATTCCTTCCAAAAATCTGTAGAAAGTATCGAAAGTACCTACATCAAAGTTTTAATTAACTGTTTCGAGGAACCCTATCTTTTTGTTGCACCAAAAAGAGCTCGCTTTTACCAATATTACCGCCATAAAAACCGATGGTAAGTTATCCCTTTCAACTAGTATTACTACCATATCCTTGAAATTAACCACGATTACAAAGTCACAAAATTTTATACCGTTAGAATAAAACCTCGACGAATCTATCCTCTTTTTTTTTGATCGACTCTGTGCATGGCTGTCGAGTTAAATTGGATTATTCGTGGAGGGGATTCCTATTCGAAGGTTCAAGAACCAGTCAGTGTTTATACGGCCATTATTATTTACGACAAGCATGCAAGTTCTCGGAAGAAGCTATGTATCATCGATAGCGTTCGAAGAAAAAGTTCATAAAGGAACGCCCGTGTTCCTACAGTTTGGAAGATCGAATCGTTCTTTCCGAAGTATCCTGTTACGTAACCGGGGGCAAAATTTTTACGGGAACGCTTCTTCTTATAAAATGCTCCTACCCCGGGAAGTCTTTCTTCGCGACGGTTTTCCGTTTACTTTTCATTTTCTGAGTTAGTTTCGATTCTTCTTCTTCCCCGTCTCGTTCCAGCGTTTCAAAAGTCGCAGTAGACGATCCGAGAGTTTCGGAAGCGATCGGGAAATCCGGTCTCCCTCGGCGAAAGACTTTTTGTATTCCTGATTTCTGTCGGAAGTTACCCGTAAAATCGGCTTATCCGCGAGTTCCCCGCAAAAGAATCTCACCGGGAAGGAAAATTACGCCCTGACTTGCACGCGGTTGACCCTTACGGTTCGTTTCTTCTCTTTCTGTCTGTCTCTCTGTCTCCCTTACCCGCACTCCTGGCTCTGCTTTCGTCCGAGGAATCTTCACGTTCGTATCTTAACAGCCCATCTACGTTGTCTCGAGTACGTTTTGCGCTTTTCCTCATCCCGTTCGCCTATTCTTTCCCTCGACCGGCCCGTGGAAGTTTATCGCGAGGTTTAACCGCGCGCTATCCTTCCCAATGCTAGAACTGCAAATCATTGAGTGCTATTTCCACTTTGTCGACGATAAAAGAACTCCTACGCCGGTGTTTATCCCGTTATTTTCTTCGCGTCTACCTCTGTCGTTGATTAGATCCTCTTAATAGCTGTTACATCTAACGTTTGCGCGAGCATAATCGTTACGGTAGCCTGGAGAGTCACAAATTACTGTAAAATGTAATCACGTGTCACGTAAGCAAGAGTTTTCATTCCGAAAAACTGATCATAAATTGTAAAAATGGATCTACAGAAACAGCAGCCTTAATAAGTCACTTGCCATCTTCTCAACTTTACACAGTAGAATATTCGATCGACCAATTTGCATAGTCACGTGCCATGTAAGCACGAGTTTCCATTACGAAAAACAAACAGTAGATCGTAAAAAATGTACCAAAGCAACAACCTTAACAGGTCACTTGCCATCTTCTCAGCTTTACACAGTAGAGGTAGCCTCATCAGACAAGCAGGACTGTTTCAAATGCCAAAACATACCTATTATTCAAACACAAACATCGTGTCTACCCATTTAAGCCATCTTGAACACTTTTTATGTAAAATCACTTGTAAATATTATAATTCATTTATAATAAATACGAAATTCCATGGTAATAATACGAGAACCGTTTCTCTAGGCGAGCAGGTTGCGTTGTTCTCCTTTGGTCGCGGGGAATCTTGTAAAAATAAAATCGGTGCGTTATTAATTAGACGGCCTCGCAATCAGCTCTAAAGACGAATGCCGTGGTTGAAAACCCTAACGAGCTTTCTGTTTGAGGTGTTCGTAAAGCCCGGGTTCGTGCGCCACGCGATCGTGCCTCCCTTTCGTCTCGATTCGCGGCGTCTCCGCGCGCATCTTTCTCTCTTTTCCGAAGTCGCGTTTTCAGCCTCGGTTGTTGAGAGTCTCGCAAACTGGAAACTCGGCGAATTAAGTGCTAACTTTGCTCTCCCACGAGAGACTCGGTCCAACGCTTCCTTCCGCGTACGTCGGAGAACTAGAACGTCAACGCTGACGCCCGACGAGTCACGTACTCGAACTAATTGCAGTTTTGTAAGGAGAAACGAATTCTATTTATGTATTTATTTGCCAAGTATACCGGGTACCCAACTTCCGCTCATGAAATGTTATAAACAAACTTGCTACGTCTACGGAAGATCGTGTTTAGCCTGTTACTGGCCACCCTGCTAAAACAATACTTAAGTAATGGTGTAATATTGGAAATTTTGTAAGCGTTTTGGTCTTATACAGGTACCAAATGGTACCGGAGTTGTGCTGATTCAATTATATTGTATTTCAATTATGCAGTTTAATTTAATTTTCGATTATTTTGACGATTAATATAATTCAGATACAATTTAACTGAAATAAAATTTATCTAAGCAAAAAAATTTTACATATGCATAACTTTATAGATTTATTCTAACAATACCCAACTTTGTTTTCATTTTATTCGTATTACTTCAGTTTGCTGGGTTTTCGAGATCTAGTCGAATTCTAATGGCGTCATTCTGTGAAGCTACTAGGTAAAGTTTGGTACTGTATTCATATAAAAGAAATTTACATTCATGTATATATTTGCATATATCATTTATAAATGGATTATATAATATAGAACCAATGTGTCTGCTTCAAAGAAATTTTGGTGTTACCTCTATTACCTTGCAGTATGAATCTTCAAGTTCCATAGTTGTATTTGCCTTTGTAAAATGAAGAAAAGTAGGTTGGGAAGAATTTAGAAAGAAATATCGTGGCTACGCAATTTTGAAATAAGAATATTATTTATTCAACTGCACCGAAAGCTTTCTAGAAAGTATAAATGATATCGATTTGTGAGCCAAATTCTAGTGAATTGGAAATGTGCCTTGCGAGTATGATAAGATTGGAAACGGTAGTGCCACCTGAAAGAAATCTGTGTTGCTCGTATGAGATTATGTTTTTGGTCGAAGCAAATACTTTTCTATCGCGACGCCTCAAATATTTTTGATACAATATTCTGTATGGATATTTATTCAAATTTATTTCTTTGTTAATATATCGATCGATAATTGTTTATTGAAACTCACAATGAAAACTCGCGGTTATTGGTACAGTTATCCACTTCACTGTGCGTGTATACGCATCAAATTGTATACACGTTCTTGTTTACATTCACTGTGTTGATTTTGTAAACAATTTCTTTGACGCTTTTATAAGGAAGTTAGCCAATAATTTCAGTTATTTGGTATTTTCAGTGGATACAATATTCCCGTCTTTGTTACATAAGCATTCGCGTAAATTTTGTGTTAACGTTCATACATTTTCACATTTTCGAGTTATTGGTAAAACAAATCTGTTCTTCGTGAACACTTCGAAGAATTATAACATTTTAGAAATCGAGCTACCAGCAGGTCCCAAAAGATTGCTTAAAAAAATTAAGAATAAATCATCGTTAGGTAGCAGTGTTAGTACCATAATACATCGCGTTTGAAGGCCATTGAATTTTCGTGTTATATCGCGGAACGAGTTAGCGCGCGAGATTCAAATGAAATTGTCTGCATTGGTGGGATCCAAAAGAGAATTTAAGGCGAATCGGAACGTTGGTCGGCGCTCGGAGCGGGAAACGGTAAATCGAACCGTTTCTTACGACCCTCGACGCGACGCGACGCGATTCGACGCTCCAGGAGCACCGACCAGACTAGCTAGAAATTAAACGGATAAAGACCCTTTCCTATTTTCCTAACTAAATTCCCAGGAAACCGATCTTCCCTCCTCCTCGAGTGTGTGCCTCCTCTCCAAGAGCGATCTCGCCCGGATACCGAGGCGAACCTTGGCAACTTTAATTACTTCGCTTAGCAGAAACGTCATCCAATTTAAAGATCAGCTTCAGAAATTACGGGAAAAAGTCTTTTAAGCCGTTTCTCGTTCAAGTTCCATGGAAAATCTAATTTTATCGGGACAAGCCCGAAGGATATTCGGTTGACGCGGCTGCTGAAAAAAATCGAAACTCTCCCCTGGATGAAATACGAGGCACACTGTACACGACAATGATTCTTAAAATGAACATCGCCAGACACATTTGACACGCAGCTACGTCGAGGTGGGAGAGACTGTTCTGCCCATTTAAAATCAACGATTTACTAAAACTATTAACGTTTGTATCGTTCTACAAATCAATCACTTTTTGGATACACGATGAGCCGTCGCTAATATCGCGAACAGAACAGTTCGCACATACCTTCTCAAAAGGATTAAAGCAATATTTCCTCCTGGAAAATATATAAATACGTATTGGTAGAAATTTATAAATCATATAACATTGAAACAACTTTATTTATTTCAATTTAGTCAGAAGTACATTTCATTTTTCGTACAGCAGGCACCAGCTTATTTTATTTTAATTTGAAGATACACATATTATTAAGTAATTTAACCTAGTAAACAGCATATTTTTGAGAATATCTTTCTAGAATAGATAAGCTTTTCAAATGCCAGTCAACGAGATTTAACCCCTTCTCGTACTTTAACGAGTCCGACTCGTGGCAAAGATTTTGGCCCAAATGTAAACATCACGAGCCAGGTTCGCAGACAGCAAATCACGATCGTTTTAGTTCCTATCGGTACGCCACAAGGGTCGGTCAAGATTCTTACAACCTCTGTTACAAAGCAGTTTAGCATCAGTCTGGTCTGTTTACCGCGCGTTGACACCTATCATTTGGGCCCAGATTTCGTCGAGCTAAATGGCAAGGTAAGGGGTTAACGAAGAAACGAAGTTATAATGTCTTTAATAATAGTCTAATTTTGAGAATCGTTACTGTACATACGCGACGTCGCGTCGTTCGGTTAAGCGGTAATCGTAATGGTATGCAAACCAGGCCGTTGCCTTTGGATTAAGTCGGTAAGTTGCGGTTCCCGTTTCCTTATTTACGACCGTGTCGGTCGACATTACCGCAAGTACAAGGACGCGTGCGGTTCACCTTACCATAACGTGTACAGAGCAGTTGCGGCGCACCCGAAACTACGTTTACGCGAAACGTTCCGTTGGAAACCGATTCGGTTCGTCTTTGCACATACTTTCCGCTCGAAAGGAGATCAGTCGTCGTCGCAAGACCTTAACGAGACCGAGCTCTTCGTTCGTCGGAAGAACGGAATCTTCCGTTAGCCACTCGAGGGCCGCGTCGTTTCTTCCAACGAAGCCGTGAAACTCTTCCGTTTAATTGGAGGAACGTGACTGCGGATAATGACGAACAAGTCGATCGTCGACGGTGGAAGGGAAAAAAAAAATCTGATCGTTGCCTTCTTCCAAAGGATCTTCGACTTTTTTTTATTAGAACGATCGACGCGGAAAAAGATTTGGAAATCGCTGAAACGGCATTTTAAAATTATTACAAAATAATATTTTCCAAATTAAAATGATGGGTCAGGTCGTAAAATTTGTCGTAGAAGCTCGGTCTAATAGTTCCTGAGTTTTTTCAAAAAAATATTGCAATTATCAGCTTTGATACTAGTTTCTACTGTACTGTTTTGACAATGTTGATTCTTACCCCAAAATCTAAAATTTTGCTTTTCTGTACATCCATTGAGATGAAAGTAAATATCATCGTAATTTTAATACGAAAAAAAATCAAAAGCTGATTCTAACAAACTCTGAAAGATGGAGTCTCTATATAATTTCAACCTGTACCTATTGCGCTACTATTTTGTCCTCAGTGTCGATGAAACGGTTTCAACAAATATTTAAACGACTTTTGTAACATTTACTGTCCAAGATACATCGATGTAATTCAGCTTGGAACGAAATACCGATCGATTAGAACAACGAAAATTAGAACCAAACCGAACGAAGGGATGAAGCTACTGATGGGAGGGGGGGCTGAAGGAAGAGAGTTACGCGTTTTATCCCTCGTGGCGTGCGTTGGGAAACCCTTCGTCCATGATAAATGATCGGGCAGAATTCAGCCTCTCGCTTCTCTTCCCTCGCGGACCAATCTCGCGGAGGGATTCTCCTGACGGGGGATGGTCGCGAGGACGCTCAGGCGCAGATTAAAATATAGATTTTATTGTTTTCCGGGTGTGTCGTACGCGCTCACCTACGATTTATACGGTCGTTACTCACGCGAGTCGTTTCCCCCCGAATCACATATGTATAATAATTCATCCTCGATGCGCGTTTTATGAGATTTTCTATTAGATGCGCCCGGCCCGGCACCGATAGCAAATTGCACGCGGATGGTCGTAACCGTCCCGTCGATTCGATTCCAGTCGTCTGCGTCGTGTCGAACCCCGTACCGCGGGGTCCGAACGACATTAATGACAGCGGGACCATCAATACTCTGGAAATGGTCCACCGAAAGCGATGATGTTCCCCGATTGTTATTCGCTGTCTCAGCGCGCTCGAACGTAAACAAAATGTTGATCGATGCTCTTCGAGTTCGAGTTCCAAACTCCAAGACGATCACCCTTTCGATCCTCGAGCGCCGCGAGAAGTTCACTTTTTAGTCCCGTTTAGTCCGGGATATTACCCGACAAACGTGACTTATTCTGTATGGCGTGAAAGTTGTACAGTAGTGTCGCGATATATGCGAAGACTTCACCCCGGATACATGCAAATAGAGCTTCTCTGCTGCTATTTATGGAACTAGAAACTGTTCGCACGTGTGCATCACGCTTTCATGATGGTTACCTTCGCTCGAAATACTAATATAATTATTATAATCCTATAAAGTTAATTCAGAGAATTTAGTCGGGATATTACTCGAGAAAGTTGTACAGTAGTGTCGCGATATATGCACAGGTTTCACCCCTGATCTATGCAAATGAAGCTTCTCCGGTGTCAAATCGACAGCCACTAATGCAGACTACGTTTATAACGAACCCAACAGTTCTAAAGAGAGTAACTCTAAGTTGTTGAGTTTCAGTACGAGTTAAGAAAGTGCAGTTTCCGGAATAAATTCGTGCCCAACCCCGGATATATACGAATTTCCGGTTCCAATTCTTCACGTATAATCGGGCTATACTACTTTTCACATCATAAAAAGTAAATTACTTCCGCCAAGTATATCCAACCGTATCCTTGAAATTAACAAACCTATTCATCGCGGACTTCATAAGAAATGTCTGACCCAGAATAATAATGCAATCTTTACTCTCATTTAACACGCAAGTTGTAATAATTAATTTACAATTATAATCTATTGCATCGTTCCTAACTTAAAGTATCGATAAATCACTCGACGTCTTATCGCTGACTCTTGAGTGTGTTTCGCAACTTTTATTTCCGGTTGACCATCCCCGGTGCACGATACGTCTCGAAACTGCGCCAAGACTCGAAATCAGCGTCAAGGAGAAACCCACCCTCGCGTTCTCCCGCGGTTGACTAAACTCTATTAACAAGTTTGGAGATTCCGGAAAGTAGGTTAGCTTCGTATCGAGTAGATTCCAGTCTCGATTTTTTAGCCGCGAAAACAAGGTAGACTCTGGCGTGTAACGCGAACGGGAACAGGCTGTTCCGCACGAACCGGCTTCCACGGGCTCGAAACCCATCGACGAAGCGGAATCGAAAAATTGGCAAAGCATTGGAATCTTTTCTCACGACGCCGTAGAATCGCCAGGATGGTATTTAATAAAAAGAAAGGGGGCTGGACGATCGACGTTGCATCGACGTAATGACCGGTTTCGAGTGTTGCGGTTGCGTGTTTGGCAGCGCCAGTTCGGGTTTCGGGTTCGCGTTCGAGGCTGCGACGGCTCGTGTGTGTACCCCCGAAGGCGTACTATGTAGGCTAACGCAAGGCCGACAAAGTTTCTTCTCGGCACGCCAACGATGAATCGCGTGACGAAGGTTACATCACATTCACGACTCGATTTATCCTTCCTTCGCGATCCCTCTGCATCTCAGAGTGGAATATTTGATCAATCTGGTGGGTTAAAATTATTTCATCCATTTATTATTACGTAATAATCGTTCTCGAAAGCGTTAAAACAGTGTCCTTCCCCCTTAAAACTCAAAAACTTTTGTACAAACGTTTCAACTTGAGAATTACAGTGATGATTCTTAAAATGAACACGTGATTCGTAAATTGAACATTTATATTTCGACTCTGTTGGAGTCCAGTAGATGCACGTATGTCAGTCTTGTAGGATTGTTCATATTAACCCTTAAGTAGACTCTCAATCTTAGTTTAGTTGTTGGGTCCATGTGAATTCATAGTCATTTTTCTCTTACACTTATCATGCAACAGATTCTTGAAAATGCCAACTTTTAAGGGTTGCAAAACGGTACGAAAGATGAACATGTGTCAATCCTAAAGCGATGTTCATTTTAAGAATCATCACTCTAATTGTTTCAGTTCCAAAGTGGAAAGTTCTATCACCCATATATGGATGTGAAGGTGAAAATAATTGCAGTTTATTGTTATCTAGGTACCATTTTCAGATAAAAAGTAATTTTTGCAACGAGTTTGACAAAACTGACTTTACTGACTGGTTAAATACCCCGCTGCGCGTATAGTCGCGACTCGGTTCCACCCTTTTCTTCGCTGGTTCTCCGCAGCCGTGGCAGGGTTTCTTTCCCTCTCTTTACGCCCCCTCCCCTCTCTACAACAACACCCGTTCCGTCGTCTCTTTACCCGTTTAGCCGTCGTTTCCTCCTTCCTCCATCGGCTGGCTCCGGGTACGAGCAATCCAACAGACGCTTTATGAGAAAACGTTGAAGAGCTCCTTCGCTACCGGACGTGCCTCGTGGCTGTTATTACAACAGAAACCGCACCGACCATACCCTACCCGACGCGATTAGAAAGGATGGAAGACCGCTCGGAAACGGCACGAGAAATTACACCAATTTATGCGCTCGTGCAGCGTCTCGAGGAAAAGTCAAGCCGCGCTAGGCGGCGGCGGATGGTAGCACGAGGAGACGATACAGATTTTCCGGCTGCACGCTTCCACCGGCTATTACATCCCCCGGCAATCTTACAAAAGCGTCCTTTTACGTTTCCGGTTCTGCTTTGTTTTATTCCTCCGCGGCGATACCGCTTTCTAATCTCGTTTCGACTTGCGTCCGGGGTCCGTGTGTTCTCTCCACGGTAAAACCCGAACCGAACGGTCACGCCACGGCTTTCGTTCGAACGCTAAAGTGGATTAGCTGATTCTCGCGGGGGGTGGAGGAGGGGGTGGAAAATCGTTGCACGGTCGCGATTCCACGTCTTCTCGCGGCGTTCGAAAAGTTTTTCGGTAGACGAAACCCGAGCGACGGATCGTCGTTCCTGACAATTAACTTGAGAGGATTAGCTACGTGTACAACCGTGACCGAGCATACACCCCCGCAGGTACGTCGCGCACGCAACCGTAATTCGCGGCGCACGAAACTACGTCGAAAGGTGGCTTTTCGTTCGTTTCGAATTCTGTCGCTTTTAAGCGGATTTTCGTGTTCCTCTCGCTGCCTCTACTTTCGCTTCCGACAGTCCCTCCCCCTCCGTTCGATGGAAAATGCTCTTCTCGCTGTCGCGAAATATTATTTCGCCTCGCGGTATTGCTCGTACCTCTGCCCTCTTTCCGTCCAACTTGTTATCGGGACAGGAGCGTTGACTGCGTTCCACACAGGGTGTCCAAAAACTTTCCTACCGAGCTGCGCGTTTGCTGGTTCAAATGGATGGAAAAAGTTCGCGCGAACGCGTGCCCGAAAATACTTTGTCGAAAAGGTACGAGCTTTTGAAGATATTTAGGATTTATTGTGACAGGCCTCGTCGAACTTCTTCGAATATTCCATCTGCATTGGAAATAATAGTAAATGCATTTTGGAAACATTGAGATAAGTTTATGCGAACTTTTTTCAGACGAAAAGTACAATACACGTATCAAGTACACGTGAACCTAACCACATTGCTGTTTTTCATCTTGGCCCAAACACGGTTCTAGAGATGTTTTACACATTTTTCTTGGGAATTCATATTTGAGGGGATGAAATGGCACTTCAATCTTGGGGATTAAACACCTCTTTAGAAAGAGATTTTCAATTTGTAAATAAATCCAAGACCGACCAATTCCGACGCGATAAAACTATAACAGTAATACTCGACACTTGTTAATTTCTAAATAAAAAAAGTATATTCGACCGTCATTGTTGACGGCGAAAAGGCGCGTTTGGAAGATGGAAAGCGTGCCCACTATCCCGTCAGCGAACCAACAACGGAAACCCCGACGACTCTCTTAACCACGGAGAGAGCTGTTATTAATTATTGTCTACTTTAGGGGATTGGAGTCTGCCTCGGTTTCCCCGGGGCGTCTGATAAATGTCAGAATAGACGAATACGGTTTCTCGGTTTCTCCGGTGGCTCAAGGCTCGCAGTTACCGCCCGACCGACGCTCGCGAAAGAACGTTTCTCCGTCTTTTCCGGGACGCCTATTAAACGATTCCATTAACTCGATGGGGGAGGGAGGGGAAAAAATGAATCCGTCCATCGACAAAGGACAAATTCGCGTAAACGATAATTACCGTCGAAAGTGGAGGTCGTGCGATTTCACGGAACGGGTCGAGTGGTTTAAGTAAACGAACGGGGGAACAAGTAGTAACAACAGAGTCCCTCCGACGCGCCGCTAACGATAACGAGCGCGTATCGGCGATCGTTGTTCGTTGAACGGAGCACTAATTGCCGGGCATTTAAAAAACTGTAGCCACTTTGGCCCTCGAGACCCGGCAACGGAAACTCCAACCTCCGGCCGCGAGAATTCGCGGGAGTTAAACGGTCACGGGGTATTTTTCCAACGGAGGACTTTCTTTCCTTGGATGCTGAAACGTGTCCGGTGGGGTTGCGGAAGGCTGTTGGCGGAGACTCGAGACGAGAGTACCAGTGTATATCGGCGTTGTTGCTGCTAGCATTTGTAAACTAGCTTTTGATTGCGCTAGGAAATGGCGTGGCGGGGGCGGTTGAAAGTTCCGCCGCGTCGGGTACCCCGCCCCCTCGTACTTCTTCGTCGCTCGCTTCTTTTCTCGTCCTCCATCCGCCGTTTTCTCTTCCCTCTCGGTGTTGCTTCTTTTTCCACCTTCCGCGCACGAATTCAACGAAATTCGCCCCCGAGTCTGACCAACGAGAAAATAACCGACGCTCCCCACCCTACCGCCCCTCGTAAGTCTGTTCCGAAATATCCGAGCCGCCCTTCCCGGGTTGCCCTTATTGCTCCCGCCTTTTCTCCGCCGCGATTGCCGTCCTTTTTTTTTCGTTAAGAGCGACGCTACCGCTGCTATTTCTTTATTTTCGCTACGCTCGCGGGATAAAAGTTTGCTCGTTCGTGTTCCCCGCCGGTCGGCCGTTCTTTCGCTGCCCTACCGGTGGGATCCCGTGGAAAACTACAGTTTGCCCGAAACTTCTTGGCAAAAGTAACACGCCGTGTGTCTGTCGCGCATTAAAATAAGATCGATCTCTGCCAGCAACAGCAGGATCTACGCGCGAGACCGTTTCTTCCCTCTGGATCCTGCATCCTCCTCTCTCCCCCTCCGTCGCAGTCGCGTTTCGTCGCGTAGGAAGAAGCGAGGAAACTCGGGTACTTGCGAGAGAAAAAGTTTCAGCCGTAGCCCTCTGCCGGCGAGTGCGAGAGATTCACGACTTCGACTTCGGTGACACATAGAATCTGTTTAGATTTATAGTAATCTTTTTGAGCATATGAAATCAAATTTAAGAATTGTTTGCGTCAAACTGAGCAGTTCGACGAGGCTCTCGCGTGGGTCATAGTAGACCCTGATCGATCGAGGGTTAATGGTGAGTTTCGAAGATGATTCAGCGTACGTATAACAAATTTGGACCGAGACTTTTTGGAAGCCCAATATATGCATGGCTGTATCTCTAGATTTGGTGCTATCCCTCTCCCCTTTTAACGGTCGCCCACTTCATCCCCCTCTGAACGAACCACGCGCACCACGTTCGGTCGTTTCTCTTTATACAACGAAACGACGAGCACGAGGCGACCGCGCTCACGCTATTTGGCGACCGTCCAATCGGATAAAGCCGTGGTTACCCGTGTGCGAGTTAAACAGCCATGTGTGTCGTGTCTGCGCGCGTGAAACGCTTATTAACGTCACGAGGAACGGTGACACCGCGGTGGGCCACGTTCTTAGGACCCGTTTTCGCCCTCCAAAGACGCTTTGTCGCCGTTAATTGCTGTTCGCGATTCTTCGACGTCGCGTAGACGCATCGAAATATTCGATCGCGCTCACCGGCGACCATCCTCCGAACGTTACGAACAGACTGTGGAAGTTTATGCGCGTGCGGTATGTCGTAAAAACGTAAACTGTATGCGTGAGATATGCAGCGTGCATTTTCGTAGGTATCAAGGAATTTATACAATTCTGTTTAATCGATACAATTTATGTACGTATCGGGCGAACTATGTGATGTATAAAATGATCGGATACCCTTGGAATATTTCCTCGAAACCATTTATACCTTTTCCTCAAGTAACATTTTAAAAATAAGATTTTTATGTAATTTTATTTGACGTTCAGAGACGACCCTGTCTCGCTATAATGCTGATCACGTGCATTTGTTTGCACCTACTGACTCGACTCGTTGGACCGAGTATAGTGGAAACCTCCGGGGGTCTTCGATGAGACGAGTCAGGAAATATAAACAAAACGTTCACTGCCAGACGTTGATGCTCAGGGATGAATTTTTAGCAGATCCTCGCTTTCAACGACTCCCAAAATTAAAATGACAATTCGAGTCAAGATTTACGAACACCCAGTATCACACTTTGCATTGGGAAAATAAATATGGAGCTGTGTAACGATATTAATAAGGTTCCAGGTAACGAAAACATTCCTCCATTATTTTGAAAAAATTTACAAGTCAGACACTCTGATTATTGTTTATCAAATCCCGAATTAAAGAAGCACGATGGCTCTCGCATTTTTTAATGTAACAAATTAAATTTCACTAACTATAGATCTATTTCACAGTTAAACTATGTTCTCCAGCGTCGAGAACTATCTGCAATAAGTAGATCCGTCTCTGAGAGATCCGTTGATACTCATCTTGCGACACTTAGCAACTATGTATCTTCTATCAAAGTGGTAGTTTCTACCGACTTTGGAAAAGCCTTTGACACAGTAGATCGCATATCTACATCTTAATATCTAAATTGCATTCCATCGACGTTCGTGCGACTGCATCGGATTAGCTATCTAGTCGATCAAATAGTCAACATTAATAACTCGTGCTCCTAAATTCGTTATAATTACAATACAGCGGCTTCTGGTGTTCCTCGAGCTTCGTATTCTTAATCAGATTAAAGAAACTTGCTTGTTATTCACCGTCTATCTATAGGTGTTCGGAACGATAACTTCCAAGTTCTGGAGTCTGCAATCTGATATTTAGGGTCTTGAAAATTGACGTCGGTTGAATATACTCCCCCAACGATATTGACAAATGCCATATAATTAGATTCACCCCGTAGTAAGTTCGCGATCGTATTCAATTAGTCGATAAATACTATTCTCCTCGCATCTGTTTATCTCGTTCGTAATCTCGGAGTACTCGACGATTTTCCTTTGAACATCACCGACCATTTTAACCGTATTTTCTACTCCGCCATAAAAGCTCTAGGTTTCCTGCAGAGATATACGTCAGAATTTAATAGTCTCTCCACACTCAGGACGCTTTATTTTCCCTTGTTCCGCCGCGCCTCGAATATGCGTCATGTTAAACGCAAAATCTTGCTTGAAAGAGTGCAAAAGAAATCTGTGAGATACGTTTCTTGTAACATCAGTGAAGATTATCATCTTACTTAACTTTCTCATAGCGAATCCTACATTTTGAGTCCCACTGTTCTCAATAAAATTTGCTTAAATGGAATTTTTAACTCCAGATTTGGATATACTGACTCCATTAGCTGACCATGTATTGGTACTAGCTAGTAGTTTGAGTAAAAACGTTTTATCCAGATAATTTATTCGAATAGAGTTGGTAGACAAATAAAACTCGGTTACTGTTCCACTTGTATTCTATATTTGTGTTATAACATCCCGAGACGTCCTGTGCGATAAAATCTGTCCGTGTTTCGGTGGAGACGCGTCTTTGTAGGGTCGTTGTTCGGAGTATCCGTTAACCGTTTCCTGGCGAACGTTCTTACAAAAATAAATGTTTCCCGTGTCCTCGTTACCTAACGTTTGGCATGCTCAAACATTCGGTGCCCGTAGCCGGAACTGGGGTACAGATCCGTCGCCAAGCGTGCGCAAAAACGACCTTCGACGACGTCGATCCCAGCAAACTTCTCCACTCAAACATCTACAGTCCGCAAGAATACTGTAAGACACTATGCAAAACCATATAAATCTGTAAGAAAGAATTCTACTGACCTGCGTGCAGTGTGTTATATACATACTGAACATACTGAACTTATTCTGAACTTTCTACAAATATTATCATACAACATCAAACAATAACATACTGCACACAGAAGAATCTTCTTGAAACTCAGATTCACATGGATTTACACAATGTCTTATAGTTTTGCTAGTAGAACTTACTCTGAACTATAAATATTATCATACATCATCAAACACTAACATACTGTACACAGAAGGAAAGTATTCTTGCATCCCAGATTTGCATTGTTTTCTACAGTGTCTTATAGTTTTGCTAGTAGAACTTATTCTGAACTTCCCACAAACATTATCATACATCATCAAACAACCCCCTGCTGTACGCAGAAGAAGAAATCTTTCCTCGCAAATTTGCACTGTTTTATACAGTATCTTCTAGTTTTTCAGCGACTAGTAGAACTTATTCTGAGCTTCCTACAAATGTTGTCATACATCATCGAACAATACCATATTGTGCGCAGGAGAATTCTTTTCTCGCAGATTTGCATGGTCTTATGCATCGTCTTATAGTGTTGTCGGGGAGTGTACGTGTTTGCTCGAGTTTCGGTTTCACCGTCGAAGCGTCGTTCCACTGTAAAACCACGCACAGCATCGCGACAGAACTTGTTTGCCGAATTCCGGCTACGCGAGATTCGTTGCGACGTCGAAGTCGCGACGCGCCAAAGTCGCAAGAGGGTCTCCGCGCTCTGTTTGCAAAGGCGAAGGTTGATGCACAGGAGTGGTTGGAATTTACCGGAGGTTCCAGGGCGAGAGGACGTTGTAGCTTGGTAACCACGGCTGACACCCGAGAATGCCTTGAAATACTAGTCTTGTTTCTTCTCTCTCTCTCTCCCCCCCCGTCTCTCTTCTCTCGCGAGAATCTCGTGTTTCTGCTCTTCTCTTGCGAGACTGCGCCCCGTTTCTACCGATTTCGGGGGAAACAAACTGCTCGGTCCCCCGTATCTGGAACGGTTCGATCGGTCGCGGAGGATTTGGCGAAACGCGAGGACGCGTCGGAAACTATTTCGGTTGAAAAGGAAGTCTCTCGGGATTGGACGAGGGAAAAGGAGAAAGCGTTTTGCCAGCAGGTACGCTAATATCCGGTTGCTTTATTCCCCGGACTAGCTTTCGTCGTTAGAAGTACACAGAGACGGCGAGATCGAGTCGAAGGAACTCGTTCGGCCGTGTGTAATGGAGTTTCCACCGGTCCCTTTCAACGGGCGTATTCGCTGAGTAGTTGTATCGGAACGGCAACGTATGCATCGAAGGAAAAAGAACGGGAACGAAAGAGGAGCCGCGTTCTATAGACCCGCGGGGCGAAGATACGACGTCGAAATGACTTTCCATCGTACTTTCTTAACGTCGTCTTCTTCATCGACGCGCGCGCCTCGATCGAGCCGAAGCCCGTAAAGTTCATCGTAAATACGCGCGTTATGGCGATTCTCGAGGAAGAAAATGAGACGGATAACGGGACGTCGCGCGACAGAGTATACCGGGTGTTGAGAAATGTCTTGTCGCGGCTGGTACTCTTAAAAAAGTGTCCTTGACAGACTTTTCCGAGGTCGATCTTTTTAACTAACCGTTTTCTTAAGAATCGAAATGTAAAAAAGGACAGATATTTGCATACCAGTTTCAATGTAGTCACTATTGTTTTGTAACACATATCTGACGAAATTGATATAGCAGGACGTTTGGTTTCCGTGAGAAATTTGGTCCTTGGAGTAGAACGCGATGCAATTTTTGTTAAAGTCTAGGCTAGCCGCGACTAAACGTTTTTAGACACCCCGTACACAGGCCGGAAGTGGATGAACGAGGGATAGCGGTTGGATTTGGATGGTTGGAAACGGTACCGAATGCCAAGCTGTATCGTCCGGGCTTCCGGGGAGCCAACAGATTGCTTTTTCTCCCCGAAACTTGCCAGTAGTTTCGACCATTCTTCCCAAAGTAACTCGGGGATAATCTGGAAACCGCGACTGGGTCTTGGAAACTCGTCTAATCGGATAAAAACGAAAATCCGAATTAATCCGGTAGCTTCGGGGGCCGTAGCCGTACATCCACGAGCACGGCCGCTTCGCGGTCTGGTTCAACTTGCGAGCGGAAGTGGCGTCACATATCCGGCTTCTACGAACTAAGTTCGTCTTCCACCTACCCGTGCATTCGTCCACCCCGCCCTTCCAACCCTTCCATACCACCGTTGCACGACACTTGGACCCTTATCCGTCTCGCGCTCGTCGCGTACCGTTCCCCGTTGCGGCGAAATCTCACGGACGCAATTATCAGCCGCGGCAACGCCCGGAAACTCCTCGAACGCTGAATAATCGCTATTGCTTCCGACCCACAGTGCGACGGATCTCCGATCCGGCTGGACGAAAGTCGCTTCTCGCGTCGTGGGATCTTTTAATTTTGATCGTAAGTCGTTGGAAAAGGTTTGGAACGACCGGAAACGCGTCCCCAAATTGATTTTACGAAGCTCGATGATCACGAGACATCGAAGTTGATCGTCTGTATAAGTTGGTAGTCGTAACGTATCTTCTGCGAGGAAGTAAATTTGTTAGGTATTTTTACGTTCCACGAGTTCACGCTAAATTCTTTTTTAGTTAGGAACGAAATCATAATTTATCGTGGTTAAATTTAACTGAACTGGATTACGTAGATTTAAATATGCACCTACTATAGACACAGATATTTATAGGTTTGACGAGCCTGATGAGACAGATGGTGTCAGTTCGTTAGGATAACAGCTGTACTATTAATACGAGATGAATTCTAATTACTCATAATGGATACATTAATATTTCGAAACACTGATAATATTTTATCGACACGGAGAAAGAAATAGTGAATTAGGAGGTATACATGCGACGCCAAGTAAGAATAGAATTAAACCAGAGTGTAAATTTGATAATAAATATTTGTTCAAAATTATCCAATGAAAGTAATATTTCAGGGTATGTGTAATAATTTTTGTAGCAATACACTACCATACCTAGAGAAAACACTATTTTTAGAGTAGATTTATGGTAAGCTCATCGAACATAATACATAACATCATAAATATACATGCATAGTTGGATGATACGTAAGTCAAACAATTTCATGCATAAGCTTCTTACGTTTTGGTAGTCTCGAGAAGGGTAGAAACTTTTAAACAAGTATATCTGTGAAATACAAGTGATGTCTGCTTATTATATTCAAAAAGAATTTTACATTTCTTTGTCGATTAATTACAATTTACAGTAACCTTTTTGAGAATCTGAAATTAATTGAAATTTTTATTTTATCAATAAAATTTAAGAATTGTTTGCGTCAAACTGAGGAGTTCTACGAGATTCTCGCGTGGGTCAGAGTAGACCCAGTTTGATCGAGGGCTAATGGACAGTTTCGAGGATAATTCAGAGTACATATAGCAATTTTTATCGAATACATGAAATCAATTAGAATTTCTATTTTATCGATAAAATTTAAGAATCGTTTGCGTAAAATTGAGAAGTTCTACGAGGCTCTCGCGTGGGTCAGAGTAGACCCAAGTTGATCGAGGGCTAATGGACAGTTTCGAGGATGATTCAGAGTACATATAATAATTTTTGTCGAGTACATGAAATCAATTAGAATTTCTATTTTATCGATAAAATTTAAGAATTGTTTGCGTAAAATTGAGAAGTTCTACGAGGTTCTCGCGTGGGTCAGAGTAGACCCCGATCGAGGTTTGATAGAGTATCGAAGGTGATCCCGTGTAAATGAACAAAATTACGAACAAATAAATTGCAGCATCGGTCGAACGCGAAGCTTGGAGGGAATTGGTCTGTCCGACTCGTGCCCTTTAAATCGTGGGACGAATTGGGATCGATTTTAGTTGGAACGGTGCCGCTTAAATTCTGACGCGTCGCGTCGCGATGCCCCTCTCCGTCGACGGAGCTCGTTGCAGCCTCGTCGGAGCTCGAATTTCGATAATTGATTGTAGACCGGCGGATGAAAGGTGCGGGTTTTCGAGCCACGTTGTTCTTTTTTTGTTCCGCGCCGGGAATAGTTTCTCGTCCCGGGCGGCGTCTGTCCGATAGAAAAGAACGAATTCCAGGCAGCAGCGAAATCGCGCGCACGCGAATCGAGCAAATTCTTGCAAACGCGGCAGCTAAGTCGAGGGATTCGAGCGTAGAATTAAATCGGCGGCCGCGCGACAGGAGAAGGGCGTTCGTTCAACGAACAATTGGCAGGACAACGAACAGTCGACCAACCCAGCGGCGAAACTGCAGGATTGTTCCGACGAGCCGAGCCAAACCTGGGCCAAACCGCATCGCAATAATGCAACGCGTTTCACTGTAACAATTATATGCCTACTGATTTTGCGCCGGTGGAGTATCGCGCACAAATGTACCGTCGAGAATTACCGGACCGTTTCGCGTCACAATTAGCGCGTATCGCAGCCGTCTCGGTTCGAATCTGGGCAAAACCGAAAACTGACAACTTGCTCGACCGGAAGAACAAATCTCAAACGCCTACGAGCGCGATCAAACCTAGAAAAAACCAGGTTTCTTATTTGGAAGACCTACCAAACGATTAGTTTTGGTCTATACTTTCGCGCGGTGTTTCAGTTATTGGTTCGAACGACGCGGATTTCGTGGATCAAATAGAAACTGTTTTCGTTATCCGGACGATTTCGGTTCTCTTTATAGAGTTCGTTGTACATTGAGCTGAATATGTTGCTTTCAATCGCTTCCGTAAGCTCGCGAGAGACAGGTTTAAAGTTTCAGGGTGTTTCAATAATCGTGAAAGAAATAAATCGAGAACGTAAATAAAAATTTTTCAAATGGGGCTTTGTTTCTCGGGAAATCGGATTTGGAAATTCATCGCGCGTTGCAATGGACGACTTGAACACCGGGGCAAGTAGAAATAGTGTGTAATGGACAGACGTGCCCGGACGAGTCGTTTTCAATCGGTCGCTAATCCGACAAATTTTTGAATCCAGTTATTTCTGAAACGAACCATTACACGGACAAATTTTATCCCCTATTTTCACCTTATTTGTTCAGGTGGATTCTTTTTCTACTTAGAACACGATTAATGTCATACGTAATGTCGCTACCAGACTCACGGAACATTAAAATTAAGCAACCAAAAGAATTCATTTTATAAGGCTGCATCGAAAAAGATCGCGACTGATCGCTTTGAAGTGAATTCGTTCGATCCCACAGATATTTTAACGCGATAATTTAATGTAACGTCTGATACAAATCGATTTTCCCTCGATAACGTTTGCTACTTTCAAAAATTTCATAACATGTACTTTAACTTCTAAACAAACCTCAAAAATTTCTCTCTATTTCCTCTAAATCTTACCTCCCTCAAAGATTACACGGTCACTCCGAAATTCTTGTTTGCCCCATCAAAAAATCGACGAATTAGCGCACGGTACATCTCGAAACCGAATTTCAACTCCCGCCAAATACATAGACGGCAAAAAATAATTTTCTCGAACAATTTTCGGCTGGAGGAACGGCGTATTCGCGAGGAATCGGATTGGTGGGTTAAACGAGCTCTCCCTTTGGTCTTTCTGGGGTTAACCATAGACGGGGATGGGAAAGTCGTAACGAAAGGCAACGCAACCAGACGGTAGGCAGCAGGCGTACAACTAAACGACCCTGCTAAACGGTGGACGCGTGCACGCGCTCAACCGCCGCCGAAGAGGAAGCCGGCTGCTTTTGTGGCGTAGAATATTAGTCCATTAATGCCGGCCATTGTGTTCGCCGGCCGAGCTGCGGCCGACAATACGTCAACGCTTTGACTCCGCTACAATACGGCAATAATCGAGCTTCCTCCTTCTCTCCGTCTTTGCGAGCACTCGGGGGGAGTTCGGGGCACACGGACGAGTACGCGTACGCACGCGTGGGTGGACGAGGGAAGACACGATAGGCGGGCGCAACCGCAAACAGCCCCGATGCGACGCAGCTACGTTCCCTCTCGCTCTGACACACGCGCAAACAGACACGTGGCTTTCTCCGCTCCGCAGCACCCGCGACTAAACTTATCCCCTCTGACCCTTGGTCGTGCCACCAGAGGCCAACTCGCCGTGGCCTGGCGTGTGCCTTCCATCCTGACCGTTCTTCTGCCCGCTAAAATCGTTACTGCCTCTGTATCGCGCTGATCCTGAAAATATCTCATTCTCTGTCCAACTTGACGCGCGGACTGCAGGACCTAACCCCTCTGATTGTCCACGAAAAGGATAGGTTTTAAATTATTGTAGATTAGCATATATAGTAGCAATCGATAATTTAATTGTAACAAGCTAGCGAACTTTAACGAGGGAGTATTGAACCCACAATTTGTCATAGAATGTAGTTTTATAGCCTCTGCTCCTAGAAATGTCTCGTCCACGTTGTTGGCCTAGCTGGACACATCGACTGCCAGACCAAACCCCCTCTAATTGTCTACCAGAAAGGATACTTTGGTTTTAGATCATTGGAAGCTAGAATATTGTTCACGAAGTCAACCCCAGTAACAGAGACAATAATCGACAATTTAACACTAAATCGACACTTCATCTATACCCATGACATTCTTTTTCTCTTTTACGATGCAACATACTTATAATTTTTGCATTATGTATATAGAAAGTTATCCTTCTCTTTTACGTCGCATATTTTTTCTTAAAGCATTAGAATTTTAAGAACCTGTACAAAAATATTCAATAGTTTTACTCCAAACGTGCATTAGTACTTTAATAATATTAATAAATTAGTCATTTTCATCGGATAGGGGATAGAACGCTCTTGAAAACGAATTTTGTTTCATAAATAATCCAGTTTTATCGCATACTAATCGTATATAATTAATAGGAATAGTTGAAACTTGTTTGGATATGTAGCGTCAAAACAAATTGCAAAATAAACATAGAAGACGGCATAAATTATAGTAGTTGGCATAGTCATCGGATGGGGGATGAAATGCCCTTTAAAATGAGCGTTTGTGCGAGTCGATAGCTTTATTAGTTCCGGAGATATAGCGATTTTAGTTTCAAGTCGATGCGGTGGCTAGTTCCGGAAGCGCGAGTCAATGACTGTGCGCGCGCGTAGATAGTAAACAGTGCGTAGTAAATTCTTGGAAATACTACGCCCGAAACTAGGTCACGGCAGTCACGTTCGTGAGGTAGGTCAGCGCGATGCACGTGCGACAAAGAGGCCCGACGCCCAAGACGGAGACAGAGATAGTCGAATTAAAAAAATTACCTTTTACATAACTTCCGATATCTCGAAAACGGAAAGTCCGATCGACAAAATTCAAAAACCACTTTAAAGGGGAAGGTTTACCGCTGCCAACGATGGCTTAATAATTAATAAAACACTAGTAATTTCGAAACAGCACGCGTCTAAAGTTTTAGTATTTTTAATACGCGAGCCGGACAGCGAGACAGTCGAATTGAAAGAAATTAACTTTTACATAAATTGCGATATCTCGAAAACGGTAAGTCCGATCGACAAAATTCAAAAACCACTTTAAAGGGGAAGGTTTGCCGCTGCCAACGATGGCTTAATAATTACTAAAACACTAGTAGTTTCGAAACAGCACGCGTCTAAAGTTTTAGTATTTTTAATACGCGAGCCGGACAGCAGGACAGTCGAATTGAAAGAAATTAACTTTTACATAAATTGCGATATCTCGAAAACGGAAAGTCCGATCGATAAAATTCAAAAACCACTTTAAAGGGGAAGCCTTGCCGCTTCCAACGGTGGTTTAATAATGCATAAAACACTAACAGTTTCGGAACTGCACGCGTCTAAACTTTTAGTATTTTTAATACGCGTGAATAGGCTGTTTTAAGACAGTGGAAACTGAAGATTCCCTCCTTTTGTCTTTGCTATACATATATTTCCTATTTAAATTTGACAGTCACAAGTCTACTCACTGGTCATCAAGTCTTAGATATTAAAATCAACACATTTTTACATTCACGAGGTATTCGTAAAACAAATCTATTCTCTTTCGTGGTCGTTCCTTGTACTCACAAATTTACACAAAATTAAATACTATACGTTTGAAAAGTTACATGATATCGTACGTCATGGGGTTAATAATCTATTCAACGTACTGAACCCTGAACCTTGAAAGAGACTTTGAATATTCATTATAAAAACACAGAAGACTTATATTCTTAATTAACCTTTATTCTGACTCCTCGTTTAGCTACAGTCGTCGATAAACAAATTCAAACGATATCCGCAGACGATCTTATCCGTAAACCTGACTCCTAACAATATCTCTGCCTCCTAGTTCGCCATGCACCCGCCAAACGACCATTCGTGGTCGACGTGAAGAAGAAAAGACACGTCGCGGATGGAAAGGCCGGCGAAAACAAACAACGGCCGAATTCATCGACGAGAGCCGAGAGATTTCGCAAAGAAGCGAGTCTTTGAGCCCCCCGAAAGCGGCCCGCTAGCCCGAATCTTCTCCCGCCCTGCAGAGACGGTTCCTTTGAATCGGGGAAAGTCCTAACCCGCGCACGCACGCGGTCAAAGCAACGTATTTGGACGTTACTCTGCCCTCCCCCGTCACGTCGACGATCCCAACTTGCTGTGGGTTACGCGCGTGTGTACACTGTTTTCATTAAACCATCGAAAATGTTTGCTCGGCCCGACGTCAAAGGGTCCACGGGAAACACGACTTCCGAGTGCTGGCCAGAGCTTTCTTCTTGCCTTTTCTGTACGCCTATCTGCCTCGTGACGACAGTTTTCGGAAACGCGACGGACCAACCAAAACGTTCCTTCCGTCGTCGACGCATTGTGCAACGGAATACGCTCGTGACCAAAAAGAACCGTTTGAAGCCGCTTGGAAACTCCGCGAAATATTCAATTATATACGCTTTGTTCGGTCATTTTGAAAAATGCGAATTAAGACCTTTCTATCTCGCTTTCTTACATTTAGTTGCTCTTACTGTAAATTTTATACCTCTCGTATCTGAAATTAATTAATGAAAAAAGAAAACTGTTGCTTGAATTCTACCATTAATTCGAACGAGACTGATACACTCACGAAACAAACAATTTCGAATCATTTCATTTCTAACGTAACGAATACATAAGCATTACTGTCAGATCAAAACCGTATAATATTCTGCAATTCAAATTTTGATTTCAGAATATCGTAGACTAGATGAGCTAAAATTTATTTCACTACTGATTTTCGTAATCTCGTGCTCGTTGCTTGCAACTTCACATAATAAACATAATAACAGAGCGCGAAGAATTCAAATTTCAGGCGCAACGAAGACGGGAAAAGTAATTTTCTTTTAAACAGAACCGTTCACAGTTTGGTGCGTCAATGGGAAAACGCCTAAGTTGGACGCCACGATTCCGATCGTATGCATGGTGTTGGTTCCCTAGACCCGCGTACTAAGTAGCTACGGCACCGTAATTTCGTAACCGCGTAGCCATCGATCGGGTGGAAATTAAAACGGGACGGTCGAAATTAAGCCCGTTCGCGTAAAGTTTCGTTGGAATAACTCCGGTACGGTAGCGAAAGAATAATAAGCGGCGCCGTGAGCCGACGTCGTCCTCGAGGATTCCTCGGTTTTCGCGGACTTGGCCGACGTTATTTATGGTAATAATAACCGCGCGGATTATCCGACGCTCCACAGGTCCCTTCGTGTCTGTGTAGGGATCCACGGGCGTGTATAAGTCTTCGCGGATTGCGCGGGGAACGATTAAGTTCCGCGGCGCGAAAAGCGCGCAGTTAACGAAAGTTTAACTCGATAGAAGCTTTACCGGCTGCTAGACGCGTCCGCCTTCCCTTTCTCGTCAAGCGAGGCTCTCGTAATATTTCAGCCACAGAATTAATTCCCCGCCGTTCGTAGCGTTATTTATTTTTCTGGTCGGGCCGCGATTTCGCTCGAGGGACCGTACGCCCGAAGACGGGGGTGGAAAAGGAGACGAAGGAGAAGGGCAGAGGGCAAATGGCGGCGAAGGTAGGAGTCGATAGCGACGGGGGCGACGCCAGGTAGAAGGGAAGACGGGGGCGCGGGCAACCGAGAGAACCACCCTCATAAATATTCACGATGAAATCTACCCCTCGATAATAACGGGCCCCGAAATATACGCGCGAACCACGATATCCGATAGGGGAACTGGAGACGGTTCAATCGACGCTCGAAACCTCCAGGGCGTATTAAGTACCGGCAACTTTCCGTCTTTCGGTTCGATCTTGGCGATCGTGAATTTTCCGTAACCGAGACTCGGACCCGGATTCGTTTCTCAAAATATTTCCGTGATCCTCGCAATTAAGGGTGGACGTACCTCCAGACGCTCGAAAACGAGGCGTTTTTCGAGAATTTTTTTCAACGTAATAAAATAATCTTTTATTCCTGAAACTTTCGCAACGTTTCATTATTGTTTCGGGGTATTAAACGAAATTTTTTATTCTAACAAATGAAAAAAAATCACGGCTTTATTGTACAGTCTTGTAATTAATTAATTTGCCTTCACCTCTCCCATCGAGTGTTTTTTTCTTTTTTAATATTTCGAAGTCTCGAATTTTCTCTTTTTAACATGGCGAACGTAACGCTTTAAAACCGTTTATACTACACTTTTGAAGGTTCGAACTAACTTTTCCTCCGCAAAATTCGATTTTTTGAAAGACGTAAAGGTACTTCCCCCCTTGAGAAGGTCCGAGTTGCACGCGTTCCGTCCCCAACCGACCGGTTCGCGAATATTTGCGTTTCGATACTTGGCTCCACGGTTCGTTTCGTTCGGATTTGTTCCCCTTTCCCGTCTCTCTTACGTTTGCCAGCACGAGAATAGGAAATTCCTGGTGTATCCAGCCGAGAAATCGGCTGGGTTTCGTCAAAGTTAAGTCTACAGGAGAAAATCGAGCCCTGATATATATGTATGGAGAGAGAAAAAAATAAAGGAATGGACTAGAATGTAAGAACAGAGCCTGCTTGGTCGGAACGGAGGAGGCCCCGACCTTTTGCAGGGGGTTCGGTTTCCTGCTGTCGCCTTTGTGCTCGTCATCCTGATTCGATTCCTTCGTACTCTCGTAGGAAACGGACCGCGGATAAAAATCGCCTTTGAAGATATATAGGAGAAAACGTTACCGCTGCTTGGGCTGCGCTGACGTTGAGCCGATCGTTCACGGTGCTCGAACGTACATCCGAGGTTACGTTTTACGATGAAATTCCTCGACGTAGACGGTCTCGTAGACCGAAAACAACGGCAGCAGGTAGCGCTTTGAAAAGGGCGCGGAGAAGAAAAGGAACGAAAACGTCGTAAACTATATTTGGCCGCGAAACGATCAAAGCGAGGCAAGAACTGCCGTCTCGAAAGGCAGCCGGGTTATCATATTTTCTTTCTTTTTTTTTCTATTTTCCGACCGTTCTTCGTCCGATGGAACGTCATCTCGTCTTAACGTCCTCGCGCCCCGGTGTTCTCGAACAGCCTTGTAACGAAAGTCCGAGAGAATTCGTTCCGCGATACGCGAACGAACCGGCAGTTTCGCCCACGCGATCCTCGCGTACGTTCGCCGCTTCCGCCGGGGCCAAATGAGATTTTCCACTTTCCCAGCAGCAGGCCTTGTCGCGCGATTCCACGGCGAACCGTGGACCAAGGTCCAAAGGTCGATATTCTATAAATTTTTACGGGCTTTCGCCATGATTTCGCACGGAAGAGACGTTTCACTTGACGCGTTTCGTAGGATAAATCCGTCGAGAGTCAAAAGTGGACTTTGAACAGCGTTGTCACTTGTTTGTCGAAATTCTGAGACGATTTTCGAGAGGCTGTAGGCCGTCTCTATTGACGTACAATACAATTTATTTAGTTTTTCTTGAGTCTATTATACAAAATAAGACGAAAATCAAGAATACCAATTTGTTGATGGAGGCTTCGTTAAAATGTTATTAACGTTTAAAGTTCTGTTTGTGCTGAATTTTTTTCTCAAAAATGCGCAAGATTTCGGGGGTATCCTATTCACCAATAATGATTGTAATTGACCCCCGCAACCGAAAATAATTTTTCCAGAACGATTTGAAATTTTTTTTTTCCGTCGAGAAATTTAGGTACCCCCAGTCGATTTTTCTTAAAAATTCCTTTTTGATTTTTACTAATTTTGTTTGACGCCCTACAGAAAAGTTGTCTAATACTTTTTTGTAGGTACCCATGAGCTCTACTCCAGAAAAAAGTTTCATTGAAATATATTCACTATTATACGAGTTATGGCTGTTTGAAAATTGAACCATTTTTATGGGGTTTTTCTCATTTTGCGGGGTCAAGGAACAACTTTTCGAATATTTTTATGATTGCTACATATTCTACACTCAAATACGCGGCGTTTGGCTTTTTGAACATTAAAATCGTCCAATTCGTTCAGAAGTTATGACGTTTTAAAGATTCATATGAAAATTCGGGTAGACATTTCTGGCCAGAAATTGTATTTTTTGATAAGGAATTTTTTTCTCGAAAGTGCGTAGGATTTCGGTGGTATGTGTAATGACCAAAAGTGATTGTAATTGCCCACTGTAATTAAATATAATTTTTTTAGTACGATTTGAAATTTTTTAATTTCGTCTAAAAATTTCAGTACCTACTCGAATTTTTTTCTCGAAAGTGGATAGGATTTCGAAGGTATGTGTATTTACCAAAAATGATTGTAATTGACTCTCGCAATCGAAAATAATTTTTCCAAAACGATTTGAAATTTTTTAATGTAATTGTTAATAACTTTTTAACGAAGCCTCAGTCAAGAAATTGATATTCTTGATTTTCGTCTTATTTTGGCCTCCAGAATCTCCCATTAAAATTTTTCCCATGGGTAGCCGAACACCCTGTATAATGCTAAGTTTTATCAAATTTGCGTAGGCCTCGCGAACAACACAGTAATGATTCTTAAAATGAACATCGCTCCGGGGTTGGCACGTCTATCTTTCGTATCATTTTTTTAAATATCGTCTTTAGTGCTTCACTGGCTCATAGGTGGATCCCCTCAGTTGGGAGGAATAGGAATGTTCAATTTACGAATCATGTTTGGAGTTCATTTTAAAAATCATTACTGTATTCTAGCAATCTCATAGAAATCCAGAACAGTGTAATCCAATGATCAGTCTGAAGTGTCATATGATTTTAGACAGACATAAACCTCCCTAAAAAATGGTCCCAAGAATCAGGTCTGGGGTTCATTTTAAGAATCATTACTGTAGCGATGTCCATGGCTTCCACGATACTATATACACTACCTTCGTTATTAAAAATATTTGCATGCAATACGAGTTGGAATTTTGACACTAACAAAACTCACTTTTCCGATCATTTTCTTATTTTTTATGCTCCCATTATTATTTCGTACAAAATCTCTTCGTAAACTGGTTTAATTCAATTCTGAACTCAATTATTTCGGGTTCACGTTGGCATTCGTACAGATTATTCGTAGCGTGTGCTTGTTTATTAACTTTCATATCGCGACGAATATTTTGTTTTTTGTAACGATGATATCATTGTTTTACTGCAGCGAAAAAGACTCTTTGGGGAGAAGCAGATCTTCCCAGTGACTTTCCATCCAGTCTACAATTAAATGACTAAATAGACAAAAATTGTAAAAGCATTCACCATCGTATCTATTGTATACTTAAATTAATAAATATGATACGACGAGAAATGGTAAACTTTACAATGCGAACTGCTAACGTTCAACAGAAAATATCTATATTTATTGCGATGTACGTTTTATAAAATATACACTGCTTACAAGATATATGATGAATATTCCAGTGGAGGTATCGAAAACTAATCAGAACGTTGTTGATGCAGAGTTTGGGGTGGTCTTTTGGTGCCACCTATTTTGTTGCGCGCGGAGACGAGGGCAGTGGTTCGAAAGCTTAAACACGAAGGTAATAGGGAAAACTGGCTCTCGGTTCACGGCAGCTGGCTACGACCTCGATGCAGAATTCCTAGTTATGGGTGTATGACGCGTCTTTGTTATTGAGATTGACGAATTTAGGTTCGAAAATGAACGTGTCGTTCGAGAACAAAATGTACCGTCGTAACCGATCATCCAATTCTTTGGTCGTCGAATTCTGGATCTGATGAATAACATCGATCGTAATATTTTTTCGTATCGAGCTTCGTTCTCGAAAAAATCGAGATTTAAAATTTATCGTATACGCGTGTAATGGAGACTCGACCATCGGCAGAAGTGGAAACAGTGAGTAATGGACAAACGTTCCGAGCGAATTATATTCAATAGAGTTCAATTTAGACGTCAGTAGAAGTAGAAACAGTAATGGACAGACGCGGCAACGGAGTTATATTCAATAGAGTTTGACCTGGACATCGACGGAAGTAGAAGCAGTCAGTAATGGCCAGACGTGTCAGCCAAATCGTATTTAATGAAGCTTCGTACGAAACAATTGTATCCTTCCTGTTGGATTCATTTTGCCATGAATAACGGAAACGCTTGCTTTTATTTTTCAAAACAAAAGTAAAACTGTGAATGAAAAATAAGCAATTCCACACGGGCGCTCGATAGAAATTTTTAAACTCCATTCCATCGATCTTACGATAGAATATTCATCAGTTTTTCATCGTTTGACCCCGATTTCTATTAAAGAAATTACTATTAAGTGACAAACTTGAAACGACGCACGTTTCGCTCGCGTGTTTGCCAACTTCGAGCAGCTCCCAAATTTAAATATACATTCTCTGATGGGCACTCAGGATGCTGGCCTTATGACACTTCTGTCGTAGAAATTCTACGTGGAGAAATGTTTTTTAAAGGGACAGCGTGGAGACTTTCACATTAATACGTACGAGAGAAAGACACAAAACTCTGAAGAAAATAATTTTTCAAGAAAATCTGTAGTGAAAATTCAGAGTAAATTTTGTAAATTATTTTTGTTTCATTTTGGCTCGCACCATGATAGCCAAGAATTTTTTCGATATTTTCATTTGAAAAACATTGGGAATATTCGTGAAATGTAAACGGATAAGTATACAAAGTGTTAAAATTAAGAAACTTGGTTATTTCATAAAAGAAAAATGTCTAAAAAGCCCAAAAAAATCAAACTGTAGAATACACCCTTAAGATCTTACCTGCAAGCGTTCATTTCTTTGTCACAGCGGATGCTGGTTTGAGTATAAACCTGAAAGAAAAAAATCTCTTTGAGATTTCTCGTTGGAAATTGGTCCACGGCCGTATTCTCGTGGCTCGCCGTTGGGACATTGTTACGCAACTGGCACGAACGGATACTTGGGTTCCGTGGGCGCGAATCGCGAGACGGGAAACGGATGAACGCGTCGTCGAAAAAGCTTGCGTGCCTGGTTAACGGAAAAACCGACGTGAAACGGGAGAAGGACGGAAAAAGAAAATGGCAACGAGGAGAAAAGGGAACGCGTGGGCGCTGGCAAAGGTAACGTCGACCAGAACGGAGCGTACTCGTATGAAAACGAACGAGATGCGAACGCCGACAACAACGGACCGGATGATTATATTGAAAATGTTCCTAGGTGCGCGGGATCCTGGCCCGAGGGCTTTCGTCGTTCCGTTTGTTTCGCACCGATGTACACCGTGAATCACGAAAGTATTCCAACTCCTCCAATCTGCGTCGTTAACGAGTAAAATACACGCGTCAGGATTAAGTTTTCCAAATAAGATTGCAAGCTAAGTTACGCGGAAGTCTAGAAATGTGTTCAATTTACGAATCACGTTTGGGGGCTCGTCTTAAAAAACACTACTGTGCATCGTTAAGAAATAAACCCTTCACTAAGCTCTATCCCCCAAGTTGGGAGGGTTAGAAGTGTGTTCAATTTACGAATCACGTTTGGGGACTCATTTTAAGAATCATTACTATACATCGTTATCAAATAAACGTTTCACTAAGATGTATCCCCCAAGTTGAGAGAGATATCAATGTGTTCAATTTACGAATCGCGTTTGGAGGCTCATTTTAAGAATCATTACTGTACTGACTTTATTTGTCTTACTTTGACAATTCAACCGTATTTTATTCGCTAATGATATAGATAGGAAGAGATCGAGCCCAGTTTTAGGGACGTTGAAGTTCCCGCGATTCCGTTCGCTGGTCTTTTTCAAGATGCTTTTTTAACGACGACTCATCGGCGATCTTATCCCCGCGTCGACAAAAACGAAACGGCGTAACAAACGACGAAACGTGCACAGACTATCCCGCCAAGTTACCCGGGGCAAACTTTTAGATTTACACGACTCCCCCTCGAAGTTTCACCCCCTTGCGACTCGAACGCGCGGGGAAAAAAGCAGCTACAACCAGTCCACGGTCGAGATAATATTTCGGAGGTTACCGGAGAAAATATCGCCAGCCACGAACGTATAAAACCGGATCGTGTCGCGGCCGTGGATCGTGTCTGTTTGCGTGATTTCCATTTAATTTGGAATCCGTGGAAAAACGAGCCACCGAACGAGAAGAGAATGACTGTCGCGACCGCGAGACCGCGAGTCGTCGGTGAAAATCTACCGCGAGCGTAGCGAACCCCGTACGAAAAACGATGTCACGGTTCGCGTCCGTAGCAGGGCGGATCGACAAAACGCGAAACAGACGGCGACGTCGGGCGCGAGATTCGTTTTCTTGCCGCGACACCTTCGCCAACTTGGTTGCATTACTGGCCGCGATGGCAAAACCGTCGACTGTCGGCGCAAATACGCTCGGTATGCATAGTTGTCGTTCCCCGTCGCTGGGCTCGCGAGATGCGCCCTCGATATCGCGATTCCGCCAGGTTCGAGTCAATGTTTTTTCGGCACGGTGCTGTTTCCGACTCGTCGCGGTGCTGTTTGAGCGATGTTTACCCGTTGAAATGTTCTCCGTGAAAAATATAATTGAAAAGAGTCGACGTATTCTACTGTATTGGCGAACAGTGCTTCTTTAAAATATCTTTGTCTCCAAAATGCAATCAAAAATTCGTCAACCCCTCTTTCGACGTTCAACAGAAACTCCACGATTTTAAATCCAAAATGTTCCTTTCTATTTTTCGTTTGTTCTGATTATTCTTCGATTGACTTTTCCTTCTTTTATTTTTAAATTCCACCTTTCTATAGGAAATATTAAACGACCGACCAACACATCCATCTTTCCTCCGTGAAACTCCACGATTCTAAACTCAAAGTCACCACGTTCCTTTTCTATTTTTCTCTTCCACTCAAGTTTTCGCGATTTCTGGGCATCGGTGGCAGAGAGTCGACGTCGATTATTTTTCGATTGACTTTATCTTCTTTTTTTTTTTTCAAATTCCACCCTGCTACGGGAAACATTAAATGGCCGATTAACTTAACGGATAGAAATGGGGCGAAAAATCAAATGTATCTCGTCCGAGTCGAAAGCGTCGCGACAGCCGCGCGTTTTGCCCATTCGCGAGCACAATGGAGGATGATACCCTTTTACATCGAGATAAAAGAAACCCGAGAGGTGGGGGAAAAAGCGAGAGTAATGCCACGGGCGTTCGCGGTATATAGTTTGAGCGTATTTGTTAGCGAGGAGCGCGCGGGCGCGGATGGCTAACGACTTCAAGGCGTGACACGGTTGAGAGAAAACCGTTGTAAAAAGCGAGAATGGCTCGAATTCGGCCGAGGGAATCGCTCGTGTTCCCGACCCGCGACACGTTCGAACTTGGCTGCAATTGATATCACGGTTACGCGGTACAAATTCACTATGTATTATAGAGCTTTGGACGGTAAAAAGCTCCCGGGGTCCATGAAATCCGCAAGCTCCAGCCAGCCGGATCACCCGAGCCTCTCCTTTCCCCCTTCCTCCTGCAAAGCCTCGATGTCGCCTACGTGCCGGTTTACGACCGCTTTCTCGACTTCCCTCGACCTCGATACTTCCTCGGATACCTTATTGCCTCTTCTTCCGCAGAGTCCCGGCCTTACAGCGAATCTCGGATTCCCAATGAAACGTCCTGCCGGGTCGCACGTATTACGAATAAACAATTTCTTCGATTATTCGTCGTCGTTCCCCGCCTGCCTCCGCGCATCGATCCGATCCAGCGTCTCGTTTTACCCGCGACGAAACCTTCGACGCTTTGCTTTTCTCCGCGATATCAACCACCGCGACTTACGATTTCAAATAATTTTTCAAACGTCTGCTAATTTCATTTTGTTTCGATTTTGTCGTGAATTATAATAGATTTGTTTTACGAATACCCCATGTGGGAACGGATGTAACAAGGAATAGCTCGATCTAGGAGTTTTGCAATCGTTGTCGTTATTATCATCTCGTAGGAAATGGACGAGAGTGTTTTCTTTATCTTACACTCGATTACGAAACTTGGCATGGCAGAATTTGTAACGAAAGCGTGCTTGCAGTTATTTGGAATTCGAGTTTAAATAAAGGGCCCGATAAAACTGAGGAATCTTTCATTTCTGGGTCTAAAAGGACCCTTACCCTTGGTCTATGCGTCCACGAATAAAACTCGCGAGAAAAAATGTAAAATTCTCGCGCAGAGCGTGTTCGACAATAAGTATCGGGCCTTGACCTAAGCACGTGCTCATTTTGCTTACCGCTTGACCCCAGTCCCGAACCGTAACCCCGCGGAACGTTTACGACGAGACCCATGCACGGTCGAGAGCCCCAATCGGACCGAAATTAAATCGTAAAGCGACGTATGACAACGCCCCCGTCGCTCTCACGTGTAATTTTTTCCTTTGGTCCCGTGGACAGAATTTGAAAACGTCCCTCGTTCGGCTGCCCCCGGAGCTTTATCGCGTCGTAAGACGAAATTGCGCGTTGTAAAATCGCGCGGGGCCAAAAGATGCGAGCTTTACGATCGTAATTAGAATCGGCGACGGCAGTCGATCCGATTAAACCGTCCGTAGAAAAACCTACGAGTCGCACAGTGGACAGTTTAGCCCGAAAAACCGGACATGCCTATTATGACATTTGCTCGATCCTCAAACTCCCATAAGTTCGTTAATATTCATTGAAATTTGATTGGAGGTATAACTGAAGTATAACAGAATCGTTAATGAAACCAAATAATCGTAAAGAACATTATCGAATTGTTGGCTATTTTCAAATATTAATAACTGTACAAATATATACGACGAAAAAGTAAAAATTGTTCAAAAGTGTAGTATACAGGGTGTTCAGCCACCCCCTGGGAAAATATTTGAATGAAAGATTCTAGAGGCCAAAATAAGACGAAAATCAAGAATACCGATTTGTTGATTGAGGCTTTGTTACGAAGTTATTAACATTTAAAGTTCCATACCGACCGGAAAATTTTTCGACGAAATTGAAAAGATCCAAATCATTCTGGAAAAATTATTTTCGGTTGCAAGGGTCAATTACAATCATTTTTGGTGAATAGACATCACCCCGAAATCCTACGCACTTTCGAGAAAAAAATTCATTACCGAATATTGCATGTCTGACCATACCGTTGATATGTTTCACTGAAATTTCATGCGTATCTTTAAAACGTCATAACTTCTGAACGGATTGGAGGATTTTAATGTTCAAAAAGCCAAACGCCGCGTATTTTAGTGTAGAATATGTAGCAATCATAAAAATATTCGAAAAGTTGTTCCTTGACCCCGCAAAATGAGAAAAACCCCATAAAAATGGTCCAATTATCAAACAGCCATAACTCGTATAATAGTGAATATATTTCAATGAAACTTTTTTCTGGAGTAGAGCTCATGGGTACCTACAAAAAAGTATTAGATAACTTTTCTATAGGACGTCAAACAAAATTACTAAAAATGAAAAACAAATTTTTAAGAGAAATCGACAGGAGGTAGGTGCCTAAATTTTTCGGCGAAATTGAAAAGTTTCAAATCGTGTTAAAAAAATTATTTTCAGTTGCAGGGGACAAGTACAATAATTTTTGGTGAATACACATACCCCCGAAATCCTACGCATTTTCGAGAAAAAAATTCCTGTAGGTGGAGAAATTTTATTAATAATTTTTAACAATAATTTTCTTAACAACTCTTTAACAAAGCTTCAATCAGCAAATTGTTATTCTTCATTTTCGTCTTATTTTAGCCTCTACAATCTCTCGTTAAAATTTTTCCCAGGGATGATCGAACGCTCTCTATACTTATCTGAAAAGCTTCCATAATGGAAAAGTAAACAACTTCTTTATAACGTGTACAACTTGCTAATAAGCGAACAGTATTCCAGAGAATGGTTAAGGTAAAAACGTGTGTCATAAAATCTCTTAAATTTCGACGAAACACATCAGTTTATCAGTGCACAAATGAAAAAAAGAATATTGATACAATGTTACTCGAATATTCGACTACCTCAGACAGCAAAAGTATCGTAATTCACGTAAAATTTTAGAAATCCTCTTATGTCCAGCTTTTCGGGGCAAAACCCCCCCTATGTGTCGCGTGGATCTCGGGGGTTTTTTTCGATTTATCATCATTGGAGCGTGCAGGGGCGTGCAACTTTCGCAAAGTTGTTGCGAAACGTTCGACCGGTTCGCGACACCTATCCTCCTCGTTCCAGATATCGCGTTCGGGTGTCCGTCCCGAATGAATGGCGCGTGTTTCCTCGCGTAGATAGGAGCGTACGTTGCTCAAGGGATGTGAGTCTGCACGACGAACAACGGGAGCAGCACGGGAGCACCGGGGACCGATGTTCATTTCATGGGCCGCCAGCTCGTATCAGTTCGATAGCGCAGGGTGTGATTTTTCCCAGGGAATTTCGGTCTGTTTAATAGAGATCCTATATCCGATACTGGCTAGGGTTCGGTTGCTTTACCTCCGTCTTCGTCTTTCGGTTTCGCGATCTCTGTCCAGCGAGGGGTGTTCGTTTCACCCCTTTCGCCCGGCCATCGACGATGAAACAAAAGAGAGCACGCGAAAAATGGAACAACGCGCCCCGGCGAAACGGAGAACGAACTGGAATTGTTTTTCGACTTGATTGGCTTCGACGCTAATAGATATTGCGTATCGTTCGTTACGCCTTGGCGCGCTGGAATCGAACACGCTCGCGAGAAACCATCGACAAACCCTTTCCTTTATTTTCCCCTCCTCGTTCTTCCCGTCCGTTCTCCCGCGGGAAGTTCGTTTCCTCCTGCTCGAAATTTTTTACGGCCCGAAAAGTGGTCGGCACTCCCGCCCGGGATCTCGAGATCTTTTTCAAACCGCGAAGACCACTTCTGGGAGCGGCTCCGCCTCGATTCCAGACGTTAAGGCGGAGTAGCGGTTCTTTCCATTCCGGTAGCCGGTTCGGTTACTTCCAGACTCCCGCTTTCTCGGAACGTTTCGTAAAAATCACTGCAACTTTTCGGGAAACGTATCTCCTGTACTATGTATGAGCAATACGGTCCAGAATCGTAGATCAAACCTCTCTAATTGCCCACCAGAAAGGAAACTTTGTTTTTGGACCATTGGAAACTAGCATACTGTTCACGAAGTCATCCCCATATAATAACGATAACGATTGTGTACCCATAATTTGTCACGGAACTTATTTTTACAGCCTCGTTGAAATTCAAAACTCCAACGTCTAATCTTGAGAATTCGTTTATTTAGTTCCTCAGAGAAAAGTGACACAACAATCTGTTATACAGTTGTTCTCGTTTATATTGTCTTTAATATTCTTTTATCATCTAAGTTCAGTGTTGTTCAGTCAACAACGACATACCGAACCCTGTAATAGACATTCGTTACGAGAACGAAGAAGACTCGTATTATAATGAGATTTATTGAACGAAGAAACCCCAAGACAAGCCTAAAGGAACTAATAAATGTGCATAGCTTTCGGATGAAAGATATCTAAGAAGCGTCGAACCCTTTCGAAGCAAAGTTTCGTAACTGGCATAGCGCAGAGGCCAAATTACGAATGCATAGGCGCGAAAGAACTAGGGTAGGAGGAGAGAGCGCAGAGAAGCTATTGAATTCTGGCATGGTCTTCAAAAAATCAGGGGCTTTCGTAACGGTGTGGAAGATGTGATTATAATGGTCCGTGAAGCTTAGGGTAGAATCCACAAACGTCCCAAGATCACGAATCGTATTGATCGATGAAAGAGTAAGGCTATTCAGTGAATCAGTGAATATTCAGTGAGTTCAATATAACTGGGCGACGACTGCGAGTGAATCTTATCAGTTTGAACTTTTTCAATATTCCAACCTGTAGAGGGATTGCAAACACGGAGTTTAGAAGTTAGTCTCTTTAATGTCTCAAGGTGACGGGTAATAAGCACATGTTACGAAGCAAAGATACAAATTTTTTTTATTTTTATTCATTTGTATACGATCGATAGCTTTCACATTAATTTAACATGATTTTAATAATGTTAATGGAAATTTACAAAGTATTTGTCATCCACTGTATCGATAGGTTTCCTACAATTAGGGTAAACTACACCAGTTTCAAGTGTGCAAACGAAATTCAATACTAACCCTCGCTTCAAGGCGAAACATCGAATATATATACACGGTTTCATATTAATTTATATAAATTTTAGATATTATTGAAATAATGCGAAGGACTCGTAGAAAAATTATTTAAATCAGTTAAGTCAGGTGAAACATATCGTAGAAATGGTCTCCTGGGTCTTTATTAATATTTAGATCAATAATTTTATCATCCACCTCACTAGTATTTATGGAAATGACATTAATGTCAACGAAACTATTTGATAGCTCGGGGAAATATGAAAATTTCTGGTCTAATCTGACTCGAGGCATTTGGCGAACAAATTAGCAGAATTCCGGAAGTTACGATTTCATGATTACGAGAATATTACGACAGATAGTTAATTTAAACTCCTAATTTGTTAATGCCTACTGAAAAATATTATTGTCATATTTATATATGAAAACATTAATATCCATTCTTATTAAAAACAATTTATTATAACGAATTAGTAAATAAACACCCACAGTAATTAAATTAGTAAATTAATTTAGTCTACAAATCAATAATTGAATAGTTCGAGTCGCGTGAAAAGAATGCAAGACAAAGCGTAATTATCGAGTTTTTATAATTATAATTTGATCGAGCCCCATTGTGCCAATAGTCATACTACTAACGCAAATGTACAAAACTGAATGGTACGTATCTCATAGAGGAAACGAAACTCGATGGCTTTTTCAAGTTGGTGATGCTGTTGAAACATAAGTCCAGCTTACCGCTAAAGGAATTAATAATCTGCTTACTGACTCGAGACGTGCAAATTTTGAAGCTCGGGTAATAATTCTGAACTTCGTTATTAGATGTGTTTCTGAAAGGAATCATTTTAATCGCGTTAATAGGATGGATGTTCCAGCCAGCATACGGAAAATTATAATTGCCAAAAAGTAGAAGCTTTTCAGGAGGATATTTTGAAGCAAATTTGACGATTTCGCGACAGTTGCGACGATGTTTAGAAACATTCGAGAAAGGTAGAAATGCACATATCTGTAATAATTTCCGTATTATTTGGGCATTTAGTAATTTGTTTGATGTCTCCAGCCGTAGATTTGTCAGTGGAAAATATTTCTTTAATAAAACGGAAGGATAATGCTAGTTGATCTATCGTCGAAATGCATAAGTGTGCGTTTCTCTCTGAGCGAAAAGTTAGCCAAAAGTAGGCTAATATTGAATTTTCCTTCGCGGAACTAGGGAAATCGAGAATAGACGTAGCAACAATGGGCTAGAATTAATTTTAACGAACGATGAGGTTCGAGGGGTCAACACGAGGACGATATCTTGTCGGTACATGGAACTAGACAATAGAATGTAGGTTGTGGAGGCTAATAGGAGGGCGAGAATTTCAATCGAGCGAGAGTTCTATAGTGAAAGTTGAGCGAAGAGTTAAATAGAGTATAGAATGTAGAGTTAGAGCATATGATTTAACGCGATTTAGTTTAATTTGTTGAAATATATAGAGCACGGTTCGTTTATTATAATTCCAACGAAATTTCGCGATGTTGTAAATCTCGTTACGGCCACGCACAATAATAAACGCATCGACAATTACGTCAACTTAACGAGGCGAGATAGGTTCGGTAATGAATGTTAACGCGCCGATTAAGAATAATAAAAATATAATTGTCTCGTCGATACAGCTATGACGATCAATACTATTTAGATATTTTCAATGCTCTTGATTATTCGCTTAAATTAATATTGTTCTCGTCTTTCGTGAGAATCAAAGATTACGATTTTTCGTGAATTCGATCTACGTTGACTCGAAGTTGTAAAACAGAAATGTTTGCACGTTGAAAATAACATTCGTCGGACGAAGGAAGTGGAAGCGCGGAGAAACAGTCGCGGAAATGGCAACGAAAGTGAGAAAGTCGAGGAAAAGTTTCCACGGTGTCCGCTGCGGCTCGTGATTTATGATCGGTGGGTTCTGGTATGTCTCTAGACGTGGGGTGTAATTTTGCTATTTCAAAAACGTTCTTAAATCGTCGACTGTCCGTGCCTGGGAACGGTGAATACTACTCAAACGTCTGGATCAGGCGTTTTAAACGCACGGCCCGCTCGGCCATTTTATTCCGGCCACTATTTCTCGCCCAGAACACAAACCTATTAACAATGCACTATTTTTAACGTTGCCAATATATTGTAAAATTACGTTTCTTCGTTCGTGATAGTTTAATTTTCTGATCACTCAGCAACATTTCTAATTTTCTTTCACGGTGTAAATTTCTGCCGTGTATTGTAATTTTTACTGTATAAATTATAATAATAGGAGTGCAAGGGAAATTAATTAATCAAACTTGTAGCTTTTCACAAAGCATTTTCACGATTCACTGGGCTACAAAGGGGGATCCATCAAGGTAGTTCAATTTACGAATCATGTCTCGGTTCATTATAAGAATCATTACTGTACGCAAAGTGTTTTATATTTTTATGCAATACTGTATCTGCGGGACATGAAATAGTTGGGTATAGTTCAATTTACGAATCACATCTGGGGTTCACTTGAAGACTCATTACTGTACGCAAAGTGTCTCGTATTTTTTATCGATACTATATCTGACAGGCACAAAATAATTGATAGGTATAGAAATGTTCAATTTACGAATCACATGTGTGGTTAATTTTAAGAATCAGTACTGCAGCGGTTTTCGAATACAAGTTTACCGAACCTGGCTTTCATTAGATAGTATCTTCGCGAAATCCGTGAGTTGGATGATTCATATTCGCCACAGCATTCGATGAACTTGACTTTTGACCCGTACAGCCGGAGCTCTGGTCCCTGCGGGATCGGGCCTCGATTATTTCGTGTCCGGTGTTTCGCGGATATTCGAGGCCACTATCGCGAAACGCCTGATCCAGTGCAGAGCTATTGTTTTCGCGACGGGGCCGTGATATCGCTATAATTAACTGGTTCGTCGTTGATGGAACAACACGTGGCACGCGTCGAATGCATTCGGTGCCGACGAGTTAGCTACTTTCCAGGGAAACCGTTCGCGCGAAAATCCCTGACCATAAAAAAAAAAAAAAAAAAATGAAACCGTCGAGTCGAGCGAAACAAATCTGGAACAGAACGCGGAACAATCTGGTGCCCTAGACCTCCGCGAAGGAAACATTCGAGGACGATAAAGTTCTTGTTACGCTTCTCTCGCTCGTTATAAACTCTGAAATTCGAATGGGTGACGAAGGGCGTTAGGGGTGGTGGTAGGGGAATCTGGAGACGAAGAATGCAAACGACGCGTTGGGGAAGTTGTCGTGCGAGCACCCTTAGCAAGATCTCGAGCCTCGGTGACGTCGACAGGCGACGGTGGCGGCTGCGTCGCGTAATTCGTAGCGCGACGAGTGCGTCGGTTCGTCCCCATAAAGTATTAAAACTTCTTAAATCGCCAGGGCAATAAAGTGGGAAGAAAAATCGTCGACGTCCGTGAGATTCTCCGGCGTCCCGTCGCATCGTCTCGTTTCGATTCCGTTACGTGACGGCGGCGACACTCCTACCTCTTCCCGGGTCTTCCGTTTCTTCTTTTGTTACTTGCGTTTCCTCCTCGAGTTCCCAGTATATACAGCCTTTCAGCCGCGGCGGGACAGCGCGTAATTTGCTCGTATTACGCGATCAAATTTAGGAGCCGTTCCCCGCAATCACGAGCCCCGTTCGCGGAAAACGGCATGGTTTAGCCGCACGCTATTTCTTACCGTGACGTCTACCATTTAAGCGGAATGCACGCGCTTTTTTCCCTCCCCCCTCTCTCTCTCTATGCTCGTTTCGAGAATTTCGTTTCACGGAGGCCGGCGTGGCGTTTCGTGCTTTGATTTAAGACGCAATCAACGAGATTCATTGCCTGTCGTGCTTAAACAGGGAATATCGAAACCCGTCAAAATTGTTCACTCGCGGGCTGCGTTGCTTCGATTCCGTGCAAAAGCTGTTTAAGATACCGGGAGATATCTGGGAAACGACACGTATATTCCAATAAATTTTCGGAGAAATCGAGCTACAGTGATGATTCGTAAAATGAACGTCCGAGGTTGGCACGTTCCTCTTTCGTGTCGTTTTTTTTTTCGAGCTAGGAACGTTCAACTTACGAATCACGTCTAGGGGATCGTTTTAAGAATCATTAATGTATTTCAACAAAGGTAAATGAAATCTTTCCCGATCTCACGGAAATCCAGAATAGTGTACTCCGAGGATCAGTTTCTAGTGTCACATTATTTTTGGTTGGCATGAAACTTTCAATAAAGAAATCTGAAAGACAAAGAAGATACCAGAAATAGCTGCAGACTCCTGTCGTCGACCGGAATCTCGGATGTTTCGAGATTATCGAATTTCCAATCCGATTTCAGGTTTATCCCCTCCTATTTGAATATATAATTAATGGTCAATGACGAATAAGCAATTGGATAAGGAATTAGCGATTAATGGCGAATAAATTGTTAACAATAATTAGTAACAACGGAAAAAAGAATATTCGTTATAAATGACTATTATTAATAATTTACATATTATTACCTTTCCAGCGACGGATTTAGATTGTTTCTGGGCCGAAAATCTCGCATTCCGGTATTATTTCATCCACAATTGTTATCAGTAGGACAAAAATCTATAATTAGAGTTTACGTATCGATAATATTTAATTTTTGTTGCAAAATTCAAAGTGTCTATTCACGTAATTCTTAGCAATTGATCCGATTACGCGTCGCGCGCTGTTCGAGGTAAAAGAAACCTTCTAAATATGGTTTAAAAATTTGTTGATCGATTCACGCTGGGAACTTACTATACAACGAATATGGAAATTTATGCGTATGTGCAACCAGAGAGTCAATATCAAATATTATTCAACAATGCACCGCGAAACTGACGGAAACATAACAATGGATAACGGGTTCACCAGTGTAAAGATTGCTAAGAAATATAAAGTTTGCGCAGATCGACGATATTTGATACCACTCGTGGAAATAAAATACAAGGACGACGTTTGGTATTGCGGAAAACAAGATTTTAGATTCCCATGTTTCAAAAGATCAACAATGTATACTTACGTTGTCAACGTCACATTACGGTAATAATACAGATCAAATGATTTATGATTCGAGGAATAACGTTCCCATTTTATTTGCGTACGAGTTTATCGTTACAAATACCTACCTATAATTTGAAGCTTTATATCTCCAATAATATATAATGCACATACGCGAATCATCTAGCTCTATATTCGTATTTAAATTGCTGAACTTACTGGGAACTTCATCGATATTCATTCGTGTGTATAAAATATTTATTTCGACTGGACGGATGAATATTAAATGGCAAATTGTGTCGTGCGAGTACAGAGACACAAAATGAGTGTCAAAACGTTTAACTACCTATGATGCATCGCTCAGATATATTGGACGCATCGAGTTATGTCTGTCGTATTGGATTTCAAGATTCCTGAAATTCCAGAATCTCGGTCATCTCTATTCGTAGGATTGGATTATATTGGCCAAACAGACGTATTTCACCGCCAATTAAAATTTCCAAAGAGGTCGAGGTTTTATTTTTAGACAATTTGGCAGTTGAATAACCCAACATTTGTCGTAGCAGTTATTCCCGTAACGAATAATGAAAAGATTCTGTCGTCCATGCGCGATCGTGTTTAAACGACTAGAAGTCTCGATTTTCCCACTGGCGATTAAAACTATCGGTATCGACAGTCATCGAAGCTTTTTCTATTTCCTTCAGAATCTAGTTGCTCGATAGACAGAGGCGGTATTAGCGCTTTCCCTCTTTCAAATAAACAACGATCGGACCAAACGTCGAACGATCCTGGAGCAAACATATAAGCGTCAAGATACCCGCGGCAATGGATATTGAGGGACATTCATAAACAGCTATGATCGCCCAAAATAGTTGAAAACAACTGTATAAGCTTTAACTACAAAATAATAATAATACGTCTTTATTGCGCTGAACTTGCAAACATTGAGAAATTAGAATTCAGCGAAAAGCTTATAAATATTGTATTAGACATAAAAACGAGCTACTTAATCTCGTATGAAGGTTATACAGAAAATCAAGAATACCGATTTGTTGATGGAGGCTTCGTTAAAAAGTTATTAACAATTAAATTCAACAATTTCAAATCGTTCTGGAAAAATTATTTTCGGTTGCGTGGGTCAATTACAATCATTTTTTATGAATACACATATTCCCGAAATCCTACCCTCCTTCGAGAAAAAAATTCGGGTAGGTGGTGAAATTTTTCGGCGAAAAAAAAAATTTCAAATCGTTCTAAAAAAATTATTTTCGATTGCAGGAGTCAATTCTAATCATTTTTTGTCAATAGACATACCCCCGAAATCCTACGCACTTTCGAGAAAAAAATTCATTACTGAATATTGCATGTCTGACCATACCATTGATATGTTTCACTGAAATTTCATGCGAATCTTTAAAACGTTATAACTTCTGAACGGATTGGACGATTTTAATGTTTAAAAAAGCAAACTACGCGTATTTTGATGGAGAATATGTACAGATCGCAAAAATATTTGAAAAGTTGATCCTTGACCCCGCAAAATGAGGAAAACCCCCTAAAAATGGTCCAATTTTCAAACAGCCATAACTCGTATAATAGTGAATATATTTCAATGAAACTTTTTTCTGAAGTAGAGCCCATGGGTACCTACAAAAAAGTATTAGACAACTTTTCTGTAGGGCGTCAAACAAAATTACTAAAAATAAAAAACAAATTTTTAAGGAAAATCGACAAGGGGTAGGTACCTAAATTTCTCGGTTAAAAAAAAATTTCGAATCGTTCTAAAAAAATTATTTCTAGGTTCTGGGATCAAATACAACCACTTTTGGTGAATAGACATACCCCCGAAATCCTGCGCATTTTCGAGAAAAAAATTCAGTACTGGCGGAACTTTAAACGTTAATAACTTCTTAACGAAGCCTTCATCAACAAATTGGTATTCTTGATTTTCTTCTTATTTTGGCCTTTAGAATTTCCCATTAAAATTATTCCCAGGGGTGGCTGAACACCCTGTATATATAAGTGATCCCCTTTTCTCAACGATAAGATATATTTTTATAATATCCAATAATAAAATAATTGATATACTGTCGTATTTAGCCTCCACGCGCCAAGAGTAGATGTTCATTTCACGGATCGCTGTGGCGAGACGCGAACTCGCATCCGGTCCCATCGAAACTAAACTCGAGTTCCGGTGTCCGGGGAAGTTCTCGCGAACAAAGGCAAAGCGATAATCTTGGAACCGCTCGTGAAAAATAAAAGTAAGGGGACGCGTAAAAATGGCGAAACGAGCCGTAAAACGACATATACTCCACGGAGGACTGTAAACTTCTCTCGACTGTCCTATTCGCGCTTAAACAACAACGTTTACGCCAACGCCACGCGTGGATATTAACAGCATCAAAATAACCAATTTATAAACTCAGCCGCGTTACTGTATTGTCTCGATATCAGAATACGATAACGCCAGATTTACTGGACATTCCTACCAATATTTCAAGTAAATAATAATTGTTGTCCCGGTCGTGTAACAGTGAATTTTCCACTTAGAACGGAGGATATAGGAACGCCAAATAAAAACGCGAACGTACGTTAGTTTACGAACGAATCTAACGTTTGTGTGCGTTGCACGTGAATGAAATTTGCCCGACTCTGGCCTCGATATATTTTTCAACGATTGGTCGCGGTGATCTACAGCCAGGTCGGTTTTGCTGGGAACACAAAGGCGTTAACAGTTCACGGCTGGACACCTCCAGGCAAGTTCGTCTCGTGCGCGGTGCTATTGGACTGCCGTCGGCCGGCAGCCGAGTTTTCAAAGCGATGCCTCGGGCGTGTCGGTGTGTCAACACTAATGCAAAGTAAATACTGTCTCATTTTTCATTATAGGGTCATTCCACGCGAAAACGTGCGCTTTTTTCGCCAGCTACATTTTCGGTTTCGACGATGCTTTGTCGGGCCGGTTAGTCACGCTATTATTAGCCGATTTTTTTCGAAAACTATTAGAAAAAAAATGGAAGAGAAAAAAATTTCACTGTTTCTTAATTTTGCACATTTATATTATTTTTCGAGAATGTTCTCCTTTTATGTAGTGCTCTTCTTAACAAGACTATTTATTTTGAAGAGAAACGTTAACAAACCATGCAACAAAATATTTACAAGCTCTTCTGAATAACGCAGGGGGGGGCAGTATTGTCAATGGAAACAATTTGATACCCTATTAAAATAATTACTCGAACGGTGGTCTGGGTCTTTTTACATATTTAAACTTCCAACCTATAATAAGTGTACAATATTTGTTTCACCCACTTGTTAGAAGACACAGTGATCCTAATTTAGTCCCAAACATTTTCGAGCTTCGTTAAAAGAGTATCTTATTAGACCCTTGGTTCTTGAAATATATGCAATCTCGGAGAACACACCGAATACCAGAGACATTAACGCTTCAGAAAATATTACCCAAGTCCAAGAGGACCCGCCATCCGCGAGCGTCAAGGGTTAATTGCACCCCTAAGGTTCGCCAGGTAATCGCGGTTCGTGCCACCCTGGTGAACAAAAGTAGAGGAGGGGGTTCGAAGGAAGTTTTCGTAGCCACGAGGCAGTCGCTGGAATGCCGGAAGACGGTGTCATCCAGCAGAGTCGCATTACAATAATTGAATTGCAGAGGACACGCGGGTCTTCTGGTGTGTTCAAAGAACGCAAGAAAACAAGCAGAGGGTAGCAGCGTTGCGGGGAACGAGATGGCTTCCGGAAAAGGGGCGGGTCTCCGTCACGCGGTTCGGGTTAGGTGCCACGGAGGGCGAGGGGGAGGGAGGGGGGGAGGTTGAAAGGGGTAGGAAAGGGTGCAGCGTGAGGTTTGGAACGGAGGGTCGTTCAAGAAGGGGTGTCTGAGAAAATCAATAGACGCGTTCGTACGTCGCGTGCAGTTAAGTGACTAAGAAATTAATATCTCGATGAGGTCGAGCCACGGCCGCTCGTCGACCCGAGCCACGGACGAAAAAAAACGGGGGTAAAACGCGCCCGTAACGACGTCGACCGCGACAACGACGCCCGGCGTCGAAGGTGCGCCCTGCCGCGCGCGTTTCCTCTTCGCCCGCCTCGTCAAGGTTAACCCTTTTGCGGTCGTCAACCACCGTCCATCCCCCCCCTCCGGTGACTGGCCTATGCCGCGGCTGCTCTCATCGAACGCGAAGATCAAATATTCCAGGCACCACCGCAGTGTACAGGAAACGGTTACCTTATTTGGACTGTCGCCCAAAATTCGACCGCGATGATAAATTGTTGGAATTAATACAATAACGTCATTTATCGCGTTTCCCTTTTCGGCGCGTTCATAATATCGCGGCACGCGTTCCGAAATGATTTCGAAATCTGGTTCCGAGAAGTTGCGCGCAATATCAGGTGGGTTTACAACTCGGAGGGGGTTAATTTTAATACTTTACACGCTCGCGACGTAATACGGTAACCTCGTAAGCGGGCAAAAAGTTTCTGTGCTCCGTGAAGGGACGCAAAAATTCTACGATGACCCGGACTTGCTCGTTACCCTGATATTAACTTAATTTTTAGTTCGTTTTAAAACTAAATTACCGCGGTTAAATGGTTAAGGAGGAATCCGTGTGCTCGATACGTTGTAGAATAAATTCTAACCTCCGTATCCTTGACCACGTTTGTTTATGATACGTAGATAGGAATCGAAAAGGTTCGATTTGGACAGCAGGAATACTTACCTCTATCGCTTACATTTTCTATGTTCTTTTTTTTTGTCAGTTATAGTAATATTGAATAATATAGTTGGAAACGAGAAGTGATCTTTGGCAATTTTTTTATGAGACCTTCCACATAGATTCTTTAACATTTCAAGATACAAATATCTTTTTAAATGTTATTCCTTATGTCGACAGCGTTGATCGACGTGCAGTTCAGCATTTTTCCCCCCTTGATCTAGACTGAAAAATCGAACATTTTGTTCATAATAGTACTACGTGTCGTATGAACTAAAATCCTCAAAAAATGTGCAAAATATATGCAACAATTTCGATTATTTTTATTCCTGTATGGGGATGTTTCAGAGATAATCGCTGCAACGTAGCATTAAAACTTCCGTTTACGTTCTGCGTGTGACCACCTAAACATCTTTCGAGCAGATCTCCTCTGGATAGATCTCCATAAATAGGCAATAAACGTTCGTGTACGTAGGGGTGGAAAGAAGGAGGGTGTCGATGTCTTTTTCCATTTCTCTCACCACCTATTAGAAACCAAGAACAACTAAGAATTTCATTTTCACACGACATTCCTGAGATTGTTTTATACAGAAGAGGTCTCACCCTTAAGTTTAAAGTGTCCGAATCGTCGAGTCCGACCACGCGTCCGCAACCGTACCTGACGTCATCGCGTTTTATCGTAAAATCGCAGCACGCGACGACGATCGGGAGTCAGGGGGCCGACGTGGCCCGGCGAATTCGTGGGAAGCCAAGGACGCGAGAGGATCTCCCGGAATCCGAGTCTCGAGCGAAACGCGGAGCAACGGCAATTTACTGGCAATCAACCGAGCGAGTGTTTTGTGGCCGCCGAGGGAGAGGCCCCGGGACGCGCCAGCGGTTTGTTTCTCGTTGTCATAGAAGAATTTATAAGTCCTGGGACGCGAGTGCGTTCGCGAGACCCGAGCGTCCGTCCCGCGGCGTAACGTTGCGCGCGTTGTTCGCGTGATAAACACGTCGCGAAACGATTTCGAAAAATCGGCTATCTGCGTCCACGATTTATGGTCCGGCGTCGGAATTTAAAGAACGAGCCGCCCACGGAACCGCGCCGGGTAGTTTTGTCGGTGAAAATGGCGATTAAAAAGTAGTCGCGCGACGAGCGGTCCGCGTTGACCGGAACGGGGTTGTTTCGCTATTTCGATGGCGTACAGAGAGGGGAAAAGAGAGGGGGGGGTTCGTGGTAGGGGTAACACGAACGATTTAATTAACGCGCGTCGTTGATTTCCAGCCGAAACTCTATCGGCGAAACGAGATTGTTGCATGGCTGTCGCGAAGCCGCGACGCGACCGCTGCCCTCGACGGATGCCGATCCGCGCGATAAACGACCAAGTGCACGGCGAACCGTGACGATAAACGGGAACGAGACGCGAGCCACGTGGTATTCTGGCCAAGATAATAGTCGATAATTGCGCGGCGGAGCCCGCGGGCCCAATTAGGATACGTAGAAACGAACGTACGCGGCGGACGAATCGTTCGTTAGACGCGGCCGTGCTTCGATTGATGGCCGGCGCGCGATCATTTTGGTTTGGCCAGCCACGCGATCCCGCGAATTACACGCGGAATACGATTGCGTTTTACTACGGGCGGATCTGATTCCGCGCTGACGCGGCTCCCTCGCGAAAAACAACGCTGAATCCGTGGTTGGTGAAACTTTAAAAAACGGTGGTTGAAAAATAAGCTTTGAAGGAAATTTTTAGTTTGACCATAGAATGGGTATAGCATCGTCTAATTTTCTTCAGAATAATTTGAGTTATCGGGACGATCGTTTTATGGAATTTATCCATTTATCTGTCTAAGCCAAGGCCTGTTAGAGTTGCTTTACCCAGAACGAAACGCGTTCTCCAGCTGTCCTTTTGCTCGTCGATCCGTGGTTGGTGGAACTTTAAAAAACAGTGGTTGAAAAATAAGCTTCGAAAGAAATTTTTAGTTTGACCATAGAATGGGTATAGCATCGTCTAATTTTCTTCAGAATAATTTGAGTTATCGAGACGATCGTTTTATGGAATTTATCCATTTATCTAAGCCAAGGCCTGTTAGGGTTGCTTTACCCAGAACGAAACGCGTTCCCCAGCTGTCCTTTTGCTCGTCGATCCGTGGTTGGTGGAACTTTAAAAAACGGTGGTTGAAAAATAAGCTTCGAAAGAAATTTTTAGTTTGACCATAGAATGGGTATAATATCGTCTAACTTTCTTCAGAATAATTTGAGTTATCGAGACGATCGTTTTATGAAATTTATCCATTTATCTAAGCCAAGGCCTGTTAGGGTTGCTTTACCCAGAACGAAACGCGTTCCTCAGCTGTCCTTTTGCTCGTCGATCCGTGGTTGGTGGAACTTTAAAAAACGGTGGTTGAAAAATAAGATTCGAAAGAAATTTTTAGTTTGACCATAGAATGGGTATAGCATCATCTAACTTTCTTCAGAATAATTTGAGTTATCGAGACGATCGTTTTATAGAATTTATCCATTTATCTATGTAAGCCAAGGCCTGTTAGGGTTGTTTTACCCAGAACGAAACGCGTTCCCCAGCTGTCCTTTTGCTCGTCGATCCGTGGTTGGTGGAACTTTAAAAAACGGTGGTTGAAAAATAAGCTTCGAAAGAAATTTTTAGTTTGACCATAGAATGGGTATAGCATCGTCTAATTTTCTTCAGAATAATTTGAGTTATCGAGACGATCGTTTTATGGAATTTATCCATTTATCTATGTAAGCCAAGGCCTGTTAGGGTTGTTTTACCCAGAACGAAACGCGTTCCCCAACTGTCCTTTTGCTCGCCGCCCACGCCTGTTTGGCGTGTCTCGGTGTACACGATCGCCAAAAAGTCGTGAGAGTAAAGGCCGTCGGGGAGGAAAGGGTGAAAAATCAGATACCTTTCGCATAATTCATCGCGACGGTGGTTGTGCAGGTGGCCGCCGCGCCGGTCGGAGCAACCCTTTGGAGTGCGTTTGGGAGGGGCGGGCAAAGCAGGGGCGCGGTCGAGGGTTTCCACGTTAAATTATAAAGTCAAAACCGTGGCGGGCGGAGATGATATAAATGCGACTATTATACCGAGCGAGAGTGAAGAGGACGGGGGTGGTGGGGGACGGTCGATTCCCCCGTTTAGCTTCTAGGAGCCTTCGCCAGGGAACCGACGGCAACCTTTCCCGCCTCTCAGCCGAAAAGCTCGAACCGCAGACCCGCGGACGATAAGTGTTTGAAATATTGAAAGCTGAAGCGCAACTACTCGTCCCCTTCGCGGTCGCCAATAGCGTAGAGGGGGCGGAGAGTGCGCCGGACGGGGGCATAATGCTGCCATTTATACGGTAGCTTGGCTCGCTGCTACGCTACGTGAATAAAACTGCGGGCACCCGTTCGACCCAGCCGCCATCCGAAAGGGAACGTTCCGTACTTGATATGCGCGACGATACCTCCGCTACGCGATACCGCGATTGATACTTGCCTCGTCCTTCGTCGTTTGCTCCGCGCGACGCATGCTGGGGACACGGGATGACATCGCGCAAAACGGATTCTCCTGCGACGTCTAGCAAAAGGAGCGCAGCGTCGACGGATTCGATGCCATTTGTTCCCGCGCGACGTTGTAGACAAAATTATAAATTACCGTTACGACCGGTTGACAGGCAATCCAATAAGGCAAATTTTTCATACCCTAACGCATAGCAAGGGCCTCCATCTAAGAACAAGATGTTGACGTTCGTAACCTACTGTGGAGAGATGACTTGTTGGATAGCCACGCAAATTAGTCATAGCGTAATGACTCTAAACTAGAGTGCAGATCTAGGCACTAATCAGACCCGAATTCCTTTCGTTAGCGAGCTTCTCGTGGACGCATAGGATAGGGAGTAGGTGGGGAAATTTTTCGACAAAATAAAAATATTTCAAATCGTTCTAGAAAAATTATTTTTGGTTGCGGGGGTTAATTTCAATCGTTTTTGGTGAATAGACATACCCTCGAAATCTTACGCATTTTCGAGAAAAAAATTCTTCACCGAAAATACAATGTCTGACCATACCGTTGATATGTTTCACTGAAATTTCACGCGAATCTTTAAAACGTCATAACTTCTGAACGGATTGGAGGATTTTAATGTTTAAAAAAGCAAACTACGCGTATTTTGATGGAGAATATGTAGAAATTCCAAAAATATTCGAAAAGTTAATCCTTGACCCCGCAAAATGAGAAAAACCCCATAAAAATGGTCCAATTTTCAAACAGCCACAACTCCTAGAATTGTGAATATATTTCAATGAAACTTTTTTCTGAACTATAGCCCATGGGTACCTACAAAAAAGTATTAGGCAACTTTTCTATGGGGCGTCAAAGAAATTACTAAAAATGAAAAACGAATTTTTAAGAAAAATCGACAGGGGATAGGTGCTTAAATTTCTCGGTGAAAAAAAAATTTTGAATCGTTCTAAAAAAATTATTTCCAGGTTCTGGGGTTAAATACAACCATTTTTGGTCATTACACATACTCCCGAAATCCTAGCCACTTTCGAGAAAAAAATTCGAGTAAGTGCTGAAAGTTTTGGGTGAAAAAAAAGACTTTCGAATCGTCTTGGAAAAATTATTTTTAGTCGCAGGGATCAATTGCAAGCATTTTTGGTCAACAGACATAACCCCGAAATCCTACTCAGTTTCGAGAAAAAAATTCCTTACCGAAAATACAATGTCTAACCATAGCGTCGATATGTTTCACTGAAATTTCATGCGTATCTTTAAAGCGTCATAACTTCTGAATGGATTGGAGGATTTTAATGTTTAAAAAAGCAAACTATGCGTATTTTAATGGAGAATATGTAGCAATCATAAAAATATTCGAAAAGTTGGTCCTTGACCCCGCAAAATGAGAAAAACCCCATAAAAATGGTCCAATTTTCAAACAGCCATAACTCCCACAATTTTGAATATATTTTAATGAAACTTTTTTCTGAGGTAGAGCTCGTGGATACCTACAAAAAAGTATTAAACAACTTTTCTGTAGGGCGTCAAACAAAATTACTACAAATGAAAAACGAATCTTTAAGAAAAATCGACAGGGGTTAAATTTTTCGGCGAAAAAAGAAAATTTCGAATCGTTCTAAAAAAATTATTTTCGATTACAAGGGTCGATTACAATCATTTTTTATGAATAGATATACCCCCGAAATCCTATGCACTTTAAAGAAAAAAATTTTTTACCAAGAATACAATGTCTGACCAGAAACGAACGATTCCTCTGAAATCTCGTGCGTATGTTTAAAAAATCATAACTCCTGAACGGATTAGAATATTTTAACGTTTCAATCCCTAAAAATTCTAACGTGTCACTGAATCTTATAATCCTCCTGCATGGCTTCCAAGAAAAGTCTTGTACCAAAAATTTAAAACAACCAATTCCTCCATGATCAGGTACCCCGTTGCTAATAAGCAGAGTCTTGGATAAATTGAAACTTGTACTCCCAGAGTCTCCGCTATCCAGCAGCTAGTCGTAGTCCAAGTTCGCGTATTCGCGTCGCAACACCGCGTTTTCCAGCGTCGACGATGCTCGCCCGACCGACAAACGACATTCCGTTCGTATATCTGTCGCGAATCTCGGGCGATTAATCATCGGGAGAAGTCGATCTCCGTCGCGCAACGAATTTCGTGCAACCAAGCAGCCCAATTAATCACCGGCCGGCGTAGCGCTTCCCGGCATGGTATATCGATGAATCAATTAATTAGCCGTACCGTTTGATCGACGAACGCGAAATGCGTACGGCGGTCGAGTGGCGTCGCTCCCAGACCGCGTATACTAATTCTCCGACCGGAAACAAAGCATCGCGGGTACCGTTCCGTTTCGTTTCGCGGCGGTCGTCTCGAAAAATGGAATCCGCCGACCGGAATGGCGAGACCCACGAGTCCCTCGGGTTTCTTCCGCTGGAGACAAGACACGAACGAAGAGGGATGCCGGTATGTACGAGTAGCTCGTCGTCGACGGACGGTACCGTCGTATCGGAAACGCCGTGAAAGATATTAAAAGTTCCCCGACGATATGCCACTCACCTTCCGCGGCTTCGTTTCAGCCCCATTCTCTTATCCCGTTTTCATTTCTGTACGTCGGAGCTTCGCGTGCGACGTCTCGATCGCGAGAGACGTGTGCCGATTCGTCCGTTCTCGTGGACGTCTGCATTGCCAAACACCGTCTTGGTGTCCCGTCGAACCGTCTGTCCTCTTCGCGAAAATCTCCGGCAACGAGAAAATTAGATTTCCCAGCCGGAAGTGACCTGGATTACGGACGCTGCGAATAATCGATGGACGGAAGAATGCAAGAATTTCCTAGTTTGGTTGTTACAAGGTAGTTGCGGAATGTTACGGAGCGGAAGTATTGCTATCGATCCTGATGCGACGGTTCCGGAACGTTCGATGATCGGTCGAGGAGCGTGCACGGCGTTGGACGAAAATATAGGACGCTTTGCGTGCGGTAATGATTTTTAAAATATACCCTGATTCGTTAGCTGAGCATTCTCGTCCCTTCCAACTGGGGGAATCTTTTTATATTTCCTATATTAAATCTCGAAGGTTTACACAAGATTCGGGTCAACGCAAAAGCGAAAATCTGCCGTTCACTTGCGATATTATCGCATTTATTTAAAAGGAAACAAAGTGGATCGTGGAGAAATGTTAAATAGTGACAAAATTGTGTATTTATTGAATAGAAATTGTTGTGCTGTATATAACGTACTGAAAATTCCGAGAATATACGAATTCGGTCGAGCACTTGCGAGAAAGAGAAAGGTTGAGCGTAGCCCTCTGGCGGCGAGTGGAGGGAAGTCACGGGGGAAACCGAACCACGCGTGGAGCTTGCTCGCGAGCGGACCAATTTTATTCTTGGTTCTCGGATCGTCTGTCGACTGGAGGCGTCCTCCTCGGTTTACGCTCGCGTCAGAGAATTCCTGGACGCCTTGCGAATATTGGAATCGATGGCGTGGCGAACACTCGCGGGAATAGGATCCGTCAACGCGTTCCACGGGCGACGGGCTGCGGCAGCTTTTATCAGGCTCGATTCCGAGTCGATTTTCTCAAGAGCAACGCGGTTGTCCTGCTCTTAGAGAATTCACCGACACCGATAGGTTATAAACTTGTAGAACACTAGATTCACGGACATCGATTGCGCATATTTTTATTAAAAACTGTCGTCTTGATGGGTGCATTGAAATGCAGTCTTTCCTGAAGCATGTGTATGAAAACGATAGAAAAACGAGCGGAGAAAAATAAATTTATAAATTTCGAGGGTATGAAAGCGTAGTGGAGAGGTGGATAATAGAAATAATTCGATCGAAGCGGAAAAGCGAGAATAAAGTCATAAAGTTATGAAGTCGATGTATTCGATGATTATACTTCAAAGGAAATTTTTAATATGTTAAACATAATTGCAATCAATTGAAAAATACACATTATCGAGAGGGGAACAGGCCTGCATTTACGCACAGTATCGTTTATATAATATCAACAGTACAATACAATGTATCAATTATATTCTCGTATTTCCATTTAAATGAAAGGAATCTTATTATACTCGACATCAAGTAACGAAGCACACATTTAATATGGTGAATATAAATTAAATTAATTTGAGGTACGAACAGAATTTAAGAAAACACGCGGCGACATCTGCAAAAAAACAGATCCGCCAGGTTGTCAGCAGTTTTTCTGTTTATTAATATACTAGGCGAAATGATAAAACGCGTATATACCAATTAAAAGAAAAATGGGAACAGGGATGCTTACTCGTATTTTAATATAACAGCGGAATATTTTTAACGCACTCGACATAAAAATGCACTTAGGATAGCAAAAATATATGGGCTGTTGACGTACTAATTATGACGCTTGATGAATACGAATAAAAATATAATAACATACATCGTGAAAAGTCTCTCTTATTATTTCGAATTACTTTTTTTTTTCTGGCGTTACTTATACTTCGGTTTATTTCGAATAGATAATAACGTCTCATCTCCTTTAACTCTGCGAGCTTTTACTTTTGATGTTTCTCGAAACGACCAAGTTGAAAAAATAGTAATTTCTGGATCCGTTTCAGTAATTTCGTTATGAAAACAGACTTTTATCGTCGTTAGAGAATGGCTGGATGGCCGCGCGGTATAGCAATGGGCGATATATCTTAGACTCCGCCAGACCTCTCTGTCCTTAAACTTCCCTCTTGCTTAGATACGTGGGTGGCCGGTATTTCTCGCTTTTAATAAATAGCCGATACCGAGCGTAATATCGGCGCCGGTAAATCGTAAAACGTAACGAAGCCGTATAACTCGGAGAAGCGTGGTATTGCGCTTTAAATTGTTTCCCCGGTGTTCCACGCGATCCACGGGAAACCATCGTCGTTGAAACTTGCCGGCTGTTAAAAGGAGTTGGGCGCATCCAAGGCTGGAGGCTCGGCCCTCGGCGAGGAATTCTGCCAAGGAAATGGTCGATGCTGTCACCGAGCCACCCAAAACGTGGATCAGTTGTTGTTTCGTCCGGAAAACCACCTGGTGACGGTGTAACTTTTGCTCCTGTGGCCGTACAATTTAAATTTCAGTATATCTACGGCGATATCCCCATCGAGAAATCGTCGACGAAATATCGAGGCGAGGGAGGAACGGGCGAAACGCTCGTCATTCGAACACGCCACTCGCTCGTCTGATGTCACTGCCAGTTTTCAAAACGTCGATTCAGCATTTTAGAGACGCGACACCGGCATCGGGGTGATCGGAGTTTATGACAACGAATTCCTCCGTGACTCGATCGCCCCGCGAAGGAATTCGATCCGGGATTCACCGGAGGTCGTGGCAGATTTCCTATTTCTTCCCCGATGCTCGTCGATAACGTCGCGCGGAAACGGGTTCAGTCTTTAAATTAGATTTTTTCCCGCCCCTTTTTTTCGGGGAGGCGTACGCGTCGCCCTCGAAGTCGAGGGAAAAGCAACAGAAGAAAGGGAAAAATACGAGGCGTCGAGGGGTTTACCTTTGCCCGTGAAATGCACTCGTAAAATTAATAGGCGTTTCAGTTTTCGAGGAGAAGAAAACGTCTGAAAAGGAATCCGGCACGAAACGCCGCTTTCGTGACCACCCGCGACCAAACGAAAAATAGTGTCTATTTGTAGAACCATTTTGTTCCACGTGCGCTGGTTCGCTGTCGAAAGATGGCTACTTTGTTACGGTCTACAAAAATACGTGTACTTTTGACTGGCTGAACGGCACTTTCTTTCGAAGATGGATAAATGGACGTTGACTGACGTATGATTAATAGTTCAGGAATTATTTAATGTTAAAGGAATTCTGAAACCGAAATACAGCGATGGTTCCTAAAATGAACGTTACAGAAATTATTTTGATTCAGTCAGAGTTTATTGCATCTGAAGATACATATTCATCGTATACTATGTGGTAAATAGCATATTTTTAACAATATATTTCTAGTGCTAATAAACTGTGGTCTTTAAACACCTCCACTGGGATATTTCCTCCAAGTTGGGAGGGATATAAATGTGCTCGATTTACGAATGACGACCGGAGTTCATTTTAAGAATCATTACTGTGACTCGGAATTGTCTTCTCGGTTTTCGCGATAGTTTCAAGAACTCCAATCGATATTATAACTGAGGGCTGGTGGTTGAAACGCAGTTTTTGGCGCGTTCCTTGGAGTATATTTACGCGGCAAGACGCACCGTCGAGCTCGCCGGTGGAATCCTCGCGTCCATTGTGCGCGGATAGGAGTTGAAGAGGACGCGGTGGTAGCAGCGTGCATCCGCAGATAAGGTGTTAGTATAGAGCGGCGGGGGCCCGGTGGTCCCAGCAGACCGCATCACAGTACATTACCGACCAGAGGACGCGAAGCTAGTTTGGTTTCCGTGTATTCCGCAACACGCCCCATCCTCCGGTCTCCGGGCTAGGGTGCCGGGGGCGGCGCTCCGACGATAAACATCGGCGACGTCGTTGTCGGCGACTCCTTCGCGGGAGAACCGCAGAGCATCGGGGCCGATAAACGGTCGATGGTTCGAGCGACGCCGTTAAATCGGGAACGACAATTTGGTTGGGAAACGCTTCGAATCGGACGATTCCCGGAAGACGTCGCCCAAAACGGGGGGTGGATAACGCGGAACACGGTAACGAGAGGACTCCCCAAACGCGATCGCGAGGATATCGCGTGCGCTCGACCGGTCGTGCCCGATTAATTTGCGTGCGCTCTTGCTATACGGTCGATTCCGCGTCTCCTGGGACGCTCGACCCGACTCGAATCGATACTCGTCGACCATTTTTTCCCCCCCAGTTCCCCGGAATGGTTCCCCCGCGATATAAAGCCCGTGATATAAGTTCCGCCGCGAACCGCCCGCAGACCGACATTAAGTATAGTTTAAAACGTAGCACCCGGGTCCCCAAAAGCATTCGTATCGCTTAGCGCGGCCCGGACCAGAGACCGGTGTTTTCGAACTGGGAGAGAGGAACAGGTTCCTAGGAAACGATCCCTCCGTCGTCCCACGGGGAATATCTCGCCCCCGCCACGCTAAAGGGTTAATTCACATTTATATCCCCGGGACCGGACCGTGGTCGAGCAGAGGATATCGTTGGGGAGGGCAGGCGATATTTTTCTGGTGTCTCTTAAATCTTTCGGGAGAATCCTTCGTCCATTAGCTTTCTCGTCCGTTACTCGCTACAGTACTGATTCTTTAAACGAACCCCATACCCCTGATTCGTAAGTTAAACATTTCTATAAATATTTGGTGTCGAATTCCACCCCCACTGTAGCATAAAGTGATCATTTTAGGAATCATTAGCTAGTAGTGTCAGCTGTCAGACAACCAAAATGTATCCGGAATACATCTGTTTTCGGCCGTTAGAATGCTTGGAATAGGCTGCTTCTTGCATACTAAAGTGGTGATTCTTTAAATGAACCCCATACGTGATTCGTAAGTTAAACATTTCTATAAATATTTGATGTCGAATTCCACCCCCACTGTAGCATAAAGTGATCATTTTAGGAATCATTAGCTAGTAGTGTCAGCTGTCAGACAACCAAAATGTATCCGGAATACATCTGTTTTCGGCCGTTAGAATGCTTGGAATAGGCTGCTTCTTGCATACTAAAGTGGTGATTCTGTAAATGAACCCCATACGTGATTCGTAGGTTAAACATTTCTATAAATATTTGGTGTCGAATTCCACCCCCACTGTAGCATAAAGTGATCATTTTAGGAATCATTAGCTAGTAGTGTCAGCTGTCAGACAACCAAAATGTATCCGGAATACATCTGTTTTCGGCCGTTAGAATGCTTGGAATAGGCTGCTTCTTGCATACTAAAGTGGTGATTCTTTAAATGAACCCCATACGTGATCCGTCAGTTGGACGTTTCTATCCCCATGTCTTCTATCGCTGTGTATAAACATCCGCTGTTCGAAAGATGAACAATCATTTACACAATTTAAGAATCATTACATGTATCGGGTATCCGAATATCATTTCGACATCAAAATGGAATCTAATTTAGAACTAATATATTTAGTTTAAATTTTATTCCAGGTTAGAAGTTTCAGTAGTAATCATACACGTAACATACCGAATTTCGCCTCAGCTGTACGAACGATGAACGTGCCAACCAGCGGTGTTCATTTTAAGAATCATTGCTGTAGCCGCCACGCGCGTAGTCCGAGTAGAATTCGAGCGCAAGGGCGAAATTTTTACGATCCCAGGGCAAGGATCGCCGGGACCCGATGTTCTGGGGAGCGTTTCAAAAACGACGCGGTTCAAGTTCGAGCAGAAAAGAGCTTGCTCGCCGACGTTGCTCGTAAAGCAAGACTCCGAGAGTCTTAAGACTCTTTTTCTTGACCGTCCTTCGCGACTATTCGCCAGGGCAGAGGCTGGCTGGCGGCCAGAGGGTCGCTGCACCGAATCTCCGTGCCCTCCTGCTGGAATGGAAGAGAATCTTAACACCGACCAAGGTATTTACGATCATTTTTACGAGAAACTCCGCGCCTCCGTATAATTGGCGCCGGCCACCAGTGTGCAATGAAACGCGCTCTTAGCGCGACAAAAATAAATATCACCGTGGACTGCCAGGAGGAAAATATTCAATATTTCTGGATCGCACTTAATCGTTTTGCGTCGTCGTTATACATTTATAGAATGATAAATTAACAGACAGTGTTATTTCTTATTCGTATTCCACCGATATTATGAAAATAATACTAATATCATTACTCTTGTAACCTATAACAAAATAGAATATTTGTTTTCCCCCCCCTGTTAGGAAACACAATGTATCGGTGTAAAATACCCTTAAAACATCGACGAAATATAAACAGTCGCGGAGCATATAACGAAACGTAGTCGTTTCAGAGCACAGGGGGAAATAATGCCAGAGAAAAGTTGGCGTCCTA